>NC_133793.1:2678763-2746409 GCF_003597395.2 Chelonoidis abingdonii
GGGGCCGCCGCCCCCATCGCCGCACAGCGCTGGGGGGCTGCCGCCCGCCCCCACCACGGTATCCCCGGGGGGCGCCCCCCGCCCCTTCCCAGGCATCCCCGGGGCAGTGATGAGCTGCCAAAATCTTAACAACCGGTTCCCTATAAAAAGTTCTGATTTGAGGGGTGGGGGTGGGGGGAGACATACCCCTGGGGCCGGGGCCCCGCAGAGCCTGGGGCAAATTTGCCCACTTGCCCCCCGGCAACCCTAGAACTTGCAGCCCCCTCCCCCGTTACCTTGCGGCAGCTCAAAGCAGCAGGAGGACTGCGGAGTTCAGCTGAGCTGTCCAGCTGCTGGCCGTGCTGCGGCTCTTGGGGGTGGGGGAAGCAGGGGAGGGCCTGCGGGAGACATCCTCGTGGGGCCGGGACCCTGCAGGGCCCAGGCCAATTGCCCCACTTGCTGCCTCCCCTTTGGCCAGCCCTGGAGCTTGCAGCAGGACCCCCCACACCTTGCGGGGCCTCTCAAAAGGCGGCAGCAGGACGACTCCTCAGCTCAGCTGAGCTGCCCAGCTGGTGCCGGCGGCTGGCCAGGCTGCAGATAGGGGAAGCGCAGGAAAGGCCGGGGGAGCCTTAGCCTCCCCAGCTGGGAATCCTGGGAGCTACAGGATGGTGCGGACCGGAGTTCTTTGCCCACTCCCTGACCCTTTAACAACCGGTTCTCCACAGAGGTCTAATTTTAGCAACCGGTTCTTGGGAACCGGCTCCAGCTCACCACTGCCCAGGGAGCCTCTGCCCGCCCCTTCCCAGAGCATCCCTGGGGGCCCACCCCCTCCCTCCACAGCATACCCAGGGGACTCTCTCCACTACAGCATCCCCGAGCATCCCGGGGGGCTGCCCCTTCCTAGAGCATTCCTTAGGGCAGCCCCCACCCCTCCTACAGCACCCCCAGGGGGGGCACCTGCTGCCCCCCACTACAGCATCCCTGGGGGGCCTCCCCCTGCCCTTACCCAGAGCATCCCGGGGGGCTGGCCTTTTCCACAGCACACCCAGGGGGCTGCCCCCTGCCCCTTCCCAGAGCATCCTTAGGAGGCAGGCCTGCAAAGATGACAGCCCTGTCCCAGGGGACAGCCTCCCTGCACCTCCCCTGAGAAGGGCCACAAAAGTGAGGCCTGTGCAAGACTGCCCTGGTGCTACTCTGCCCACCCCCTCCCATGAATTGGCAGAGAGAGAGAGACAGACACACACACACGCGCGCGTGCCACCACCACCGCAGTCTGTGTATCACAGCCTAGGCTGAAACTGGGAGTGGGCTGTAGGGAATGGAGCATGTGGGAAGGCCAGGGCTCTTTAGAGGAGGCAACTTTAACCCCCCTCCCTTTTCCCCATGCTTCTGAAATGGATCGACTTGAGTTCCATTCCTGTGGCAGGCTTCAAAATACTCTCTCCATGGAGCCAGTAAGAAGCTTTTTTTTAGACTCCCACTTCTTGCCCCTGTGGTTTGAAAGGGGAGTCTTCTGCCTGTGACCCAAATTTACAGCTTCTGTTTGAAGTCCTGTAGACAGCAAACAATCATGTCAGTTTCACACTACTGCTTCGGAATCTTCCAGCCGGGCTGGCACTGTTCACCAGTGAAGGGGATAGAACACCAGAGGCTGTGGGAAGGGTGGAGCAGCAAGCCCACAAATCAAGTGCTCCTGCAGGGCAGTGAAAGGACGCTTTCCCTTCCAGAAGCCAGGAGGTGTGGGGCTTCAAATGTATCAAATATCTACTATCCACAGAATAGAAAAATAGAACAGAGTTTGAAGACAGCACCTGGGTGTGTCATAAACAGATAGCTACGGGTTAATGTCTATTTCACCTGCAAAGGGGTAACCAAACACCTGACCAGAGGACCAATCAGGAAACCAGATTTTTCAAAGCTCAGGGAGGGAATTTTTGTGTGTGTCCCTTTGTCTGTGTCTCCTGTCTGTCTCTCGGCTGTGAGAGGGATCTTTCTATCTTCAAGCTTCTAATCTTCAGTTTCCAAGTTGTGAGTACAAAGGTAGAAAAACAATAGGCTTTTATTGGTTTTTTTTGTATTTACATGTGTGTAGTTCCTGGGATGTTTAAATTGTATTTCTTTTTGAATAAGGCTGTTTATTCATATTTTTCTTTTAAGCAATTGACCCTGTATATTGTTATCTTGATACAGAGAGCATTTTTATGTCTTTTCTTTCTTTTTATATAAAGCTTTTCTTTTTAAAACCTGTTGGATTTTCTTTTCTAAGTGAGGCTCTAGGGGATAGAAATCCCTGTGCCAGGATTACGGTCTCTCTCAGGGAAAGACTGGGAGGGGGAAAAAGAAGGAGGGGGGAAGGTAAATTGCCCTCTCTGTTTTGTAATTCAAGGAGTTTAAGTACAGTAATCTTCCAGGATAACCCACGGAGGGGAAGCCTGGGGAGGAAGTAAAGAGAAGACAAGGGGAGGGGGGTTATTTCCCTTTGTGGTAAGACTCAGGGCATCTGAGTCTTGGGGTCCCCCCAGAGAAGGTTTTGGGGAGACCAGAGTGAGCCAAACACTGGAAATTTTTGGCTGGTGGCAGCGCTATCAGATCCAAGCTGGTAATTAAGCTTGGAGGTTTCATGCAGGCACCCACATTTTGGACTCTAAGGTTCAGAAGTAGGAATTATGCTTATGATAGGGTGCTCAGATGCTGATAAGAGGAATAAAGGAGTGCCTTTCTCACCTGTATTATCCCTCCTCCTGCTGGGTGACCGTGGCTCTCTCCCTCCTTACCTTTTTGTTGGCATCTTGCTAGTAGATCATATGCTAGGGCTAGGTTCCAGAGCCCTAATGGGGAGGTATCACATCTCATAGTGTAGGTGGTTGATATCTGGCTAAAGACTCAGTTTCCTTTACATGTCTGACATTTCTAGACTTATGTTCATATTTAAACAGCTACATAATTTAGCTTCATCTCTAAAGAGAGTCAGCAAATAATTCACTCTTTTGGATCCTGTCTCTTTGGCTTTCTGTTCAAGAGGCTTGGTACACTGCCCTCTAAACAGCTGAGGCTCCAGGAGCAAATGTTGTGCTAAACTGATTTTAAAATGGCTTGTTGTAAGTGCATACTGAGCCAAGCTGTTTTTTTCTAGAACCATGTTTAAAATTTGTCTTTAATGGAGATTTAGACACAGCACTGTTAGATACTTATGCTCATGGATGTAAAGGGTGATGTTACATTTTGAACAGAAAAATTCTGGCTAATGTAAGTGTGTGGTGGGGATGGAGGGGTATTGTTGAATGTGGATCAAAGCTACAGCTCTCTGTACTCAGTTTCCATACTGTACAGCACAGTCATACTGTATCCCTCTACCCAATATATAGGTTTCTTCCAACTGTTACATCTTTTATGGAAACCTTGAAACCAACGGTTCCCCTTTGAAACCAGAGTTCTGACTAGATCCCCTTCACTGAGGGGCAGATGTGAACACCTCACTGTAGCTGCCTGGGGAGAAGCCTGTGTATTGGAAATGTATGTTCCAATAAAATATGAGTTGCACTAGAATATTATAAAGTAAAATGATATGACAGCATGAGGAGGAGAAAATGTGCCCGGGTGGAAGATTGACTGGGTGTGCAGAGGACACATTCTTTGTTGCTTTGGTGAAGGGAATGACTCCTTCCTACTGATCCAGGGACATCCCAAACAGGCTGTGGAGGGTACCATCTACATCTCTGCCCTTGGTCTCTGTAAAGTAGAAGAGAGGAGGATAGGAATTAAAAAGGAAAACTGAGGAAATCCCAGAAGACCAAGAAGCAAATAGAGAAAACTCCAGTCATGGATGTATAAAATAAGGTGAAATATTATCCTTCTCCTACTGATTCCATTGATCAAGATGCGACTTTGCTGCAGCACAAAAATGGACTCAAAGCTGCTCATTCATGGCAGTGTCCTCTGTTTTTAGCAATTTCACTCTGAAATATGATCAGTCACGCTCCAGCTCCAAAGTGATCTACTGTTTACTAGTAAGCTAGTCTCATGCAGTCATTTTTGTTGGGTGATATTTCCCTCTATTAAATTTATATAGGAGAGTTATTCATATACTTACTATGGTATAAGAAGGATACTGCAAAGACAACATAGACATGACAACCATTTCCTAATCAGGGCTTTATGGTCGTAAATTAATAGATTCCAAGGCCGGAACAGACCATTGTGATCATTTAGTTTGACTGTATAACACAGGCCATAGAACTTCGTGACAATAATCCCTAGAGCAGATCTTTTAGAAAATCATCCACTCTTGATTTAAAAATTGTCAGTGATGGAAAATCTTCCATTACACTTGGTTAATTGTTCTGATTGTTAATTACTCTCACCATTATAAATTGATGCTATCTGACACTAGGTACCTCTCTGGTAATGACTGCATGAAGCTGTTATCATTCTGTGACTTTCCATGAGCTCCGTAACTTCTGCGGCAGCCAGTGGGGCTGACCCCAGAACTTCCCAAGCAGCTGGCTCCAGTGCTAGCTGCTCAGGTGGCCCCAGAGACACCCCCACTGGCCGCTGCTGAAGTGGCTCCACAGCCACCCGCTTGGGCAGCACTGTATCCAGCTGCACCAGCCACTGCTGGAGTGGCCCTGGGGCCAACAGCACTGGAAGCTGCTCAGGCAGCTGGCCCCAAGGACCATCGGAGCAGCAGTCAGTGCAGCTGGCCCCGGCGACCGCCCGAGCAGTAGAGTCAGTGCGGTTGCCCTGGGGACCGCCTGAGCAGCGGTTCCCCAGGCAGCTGGAGCAGCTGCTGCTCGGCGGCCCCTGGCAGCTGGTGGTGCTGGTCCTGCCCCCACCCCCAGCAGCAGGACACCCAGACACCTCCCCTAGCAGCAGACCCAGCTCCCTCTCAGCAGCGCCTCCCTTACCCCGAAGATTTAATCGGGGGTATTTATAGTATTATTATGGACAGGTCATGGGCCGTGAATTTTTTTTATTGCCCTTGACCTGTCCATGACTTTTACTAAAAGTACTCGTGACTAAATCGTAACCTTAGTCATCATACTTATCAACATCTCCAGAAAAATCATCACTTCTTTACACACGAGAGATTGCTACACTTATTACAGTAAAGAGCTGGTATGGGTGGAGGCCTACAATAGAAGAAAGTAAAAACTAAGATTGTGCATTTGGTTATCATGGAAACCCAAATAAACTTCAAGTATCAGAGGTGTAGTCATGTTAGTCTGGATCTGTAAAACCAGCAGAGAGTCCTGTGGCACCTTATAGACTAAAAGACGTATTGGAGCATGGGCTTTCGTGGGTGAATTCCCACTTCGTCAGATGCGTGACTTAAACTTGCATAAACTTGAATATCTCTGTATTTTTATTTCGGAGCTTAATGCCTCAGGGATCTATTTATGGTACCAAAATAACTCAAGATTTGGTCTTCTCAACAATATTTTCATCATCCTGGTTCTGAAATAACACAACAACAGCAGATGAGGTGTTATTTTTGGACCCAGAGATGGCTTCCTGAAGCATTTAAAAAGCCCCTGAGAAACAAACACACACAATTTTAAAAATAAGAGAAACATAAATATATGACTACTGGACTTTGTGCCCACCCTAGTAACATGTTTTTGGACCCTGTATTTATAAAGTTGTAAAGTCATTATTAAATGTACCTCCCCCTTTGATTTCATACTAACTGCACAAAAGCTCCAACCTTAAATCAGTGGCATTGTGCAGCTCTCATTGTAACATTTTCAGAATTAAACAAATAAAGGTTAAAAATAAGCCACTTTCTTCTCCAAACCATGATTGTATATGGAGCAGGGGCAGGGAAGGCGATCCCAGGAACTTTAAAATTTCATAACAATAATAAATCAGGGAAAAGGTTCATTATGCTTTTCCATCTGTCCTCCCAACCTGAAAAAAACTGCTTGACAGTTGCAGAGAATATATTACAGGAAGCTATTTTTAACAATTCATATTGTAATGGCTAAAGTAATGATAGGGCTATCTTATTACACTATCGCTGTGTATTGTTCAAGTGGCTAGAGGTACAAAACTTAGGCTTGGCCTACACTACCAACTTATGTCAGTATAATTACGTGACAGGGTGTGAATTTTCCACAGGCCTGACAGACGTAGATATACCAAGCTAACCCCCAGTGTAGACAGCACTATGTGAACAGGAGGGCTTTTCCCATTGACAAAGCTACCACCTTCCAAGGAGGTGGAGTACCTGTGCTATCAGGACAAGCGCTCCTGTTGGCGTAAGTAGCATTTTCGCTAGAGCTACAGCAGCGTAGCTCCACCAGTGCAGCTGCAGCATTGTAAGTGTAAACAAGCCGGTAAACATAATAACACATGAGGTGTGAATTAGTGACCCAAAAAACCAAGTTCTGACACATCTCGATGAGAACATAGGACCTGCACACTGTAGCGGCTTTATTTCGGTTGAGATGTGGTTACAGCTATGTTGTGGTATCATTGGTTAGAACTGTTGACTCTCTATTGTTCACTTGTGAGTAATAAGTATAGTTGTACTGAAAACAACCAGATACATTAGCTCTTCCCTTTCCCAGCTTGGTGTCAAAAGTGCTGAACATTTGCTTGGGATAAAATTCTGGCCTCAGTGAAGTCAGTGGGATTTTTGCCAATGATTTCAAAAGGGCCCGAATTTCATCATTGGTGTTTGGTTTTTAATGTGAATTAAAGGTAAAAATGGCAGGCAGCCTTTTCTTGTTAAGCATTGAATGCTGACATGAAAATAAAGTCCATTAGCTAGATTTTTCCAATTTCTTTCTTTTAATCTCCTTGCAAGTATTGTTCTTACTACTTGAACCAATGTTTTTGTTTTGTATGCTTCGTGTAGATGAATGGACAGATGTGGACAGGAAACGAGGTACAGTAACCTTTTAGCTGCATGCAATAGATCAGCACAACCATATGCACATATGCACTCTAAACCCATATGCACATATACACTCCAAACCCTATTGCTGCAGTGTTGTAGTTATAGCAATTGTCAAGAACACAAACAGGTAATTCTTCAACCAAGACTTTCTATTTAAAAAATACAGTACTAATTTTAGATCTAAACACAAATAAATCAGACACTTTAACAATAAATATCTTATAATCATGCAGCCCTCTGAAAATTAATTATAATCAGGGCAATGCATATCAATAGATGAGAGAACTTTCTAGCCACATCTGAATGTCTTTGTTGATTAACCTTACAGAAATACAAGCATGTGACTGCATGAGTTCTGTGAGCATTGTTCATGTGTATAATGCAGGCAGTAATCATGTATGCTGCATAGCTGTATTTCTGTAAGGGATATTCCCTAATCCCCTACCTTTCCTGATCTTAATTAGTCTCCAGTTTCCAGGGACCACACCTCTTTAAGCAGCTTCCTTTTAATAGTTATGATTCACAGTTTTCAGAATAAAGCCTTCAGCATTCTCTGTACATTTAGCTAAGGTGCTTCACTATGTAGGGCTGTCAAGCGATTAAAAAAATTAATCGCGATTAATCACGTGATTAAAAAAAAATCGCAATTAATCACGCTGTTAAACAACAATAGAATACCATTTATTTTAAATATTTTTGGATGTTTACTACATTTTCAAATATATTAATTTCAGTTACAACATGGAACACAACGTGTACAATACTCACTATATTTATTTTTTATTACAACTATTTGTACTGTAAAAAACAAAAAAACATTATTTTTCAATTCACCTCATACAAGTACAGTAGTGCAATCTCTTTATCAAAAAAGTTGAACTTACAAATGTAGAATTATGTAAAAAAAACCTGCATTCAAAAATGAAACAATGTAAAACTTCAGAGCCTACAAGTCCACTCAGTCCTACTTCTTAGTCAGTCAATCACTCAGACAAACAAGACTGGTTACAATTTGCAGGAGATAACGCTGCCTGCTTCTTGTTTACAAAACTACAGAATCCAAACCACCAAAAAGGAAAATCAGCCTTCTGCTGGTGACATCTGACTCAGATGATAAAAATGAACATGTGTCAGTCTGCACTGCTTTGGATTGTTATCAGGCAGAACCCATCATCAGCATGGAAGCATGTCCTCTGGAATGGTGGCCGAAGCATGAAGGGGCATACAAATGTTTAGCATATCTGGCATGTAAGTACGTTGCAACACCAGCTACAAAAGTGCCATGCGAAAGCCTGTTCTCACTTTCAGGTGATGTAAATAAGAAGCAGGCAGCAGTGTCTCTCGTCAGTGTAAACAAACCTGTTTGTCTTAGCGATTGGCAGAATAAGAAGTAGGACAGAGTGGACTTGTAGGCTCTAAAGTTTTACACTGTATTGTTTTTGAGTGCAGTTATGTAACAAAAAAAAATCTGCACTTGTAAGTTACACTTTCATAATGAAGAGATTGCACTTCAGTACTTGTATGAGGTGAACGGAAAAATACTATTTATTTTATCATTTTTACAGTGCATATATTTGTAATAAAAAATAATATAAAGTGAGCACCGTGCACTTTGTATTCTGTGTTGTAATTGAAATCAGTATTGAAAATATTTAATAAATTTCATGTTATAAGTATGATTAATTGCAAATTAATTTTTATCACAATTTTTTTTTAGTTAATCACGTGAGTTAACTTTGATTAATTGACAGCCCTATACCTAAGTGTTCAAGTGATATTCACGTGTGACTATGCTGGAGTTTGCTTCCGTTTTTCTCTGTGGCTCCACAGTATATTTTGTGCAGTTACATGTTCTTGCAGCATTTAAAATGTACTAACATATGTCGGGCTCTATTGTAACACATGCAAAAGTGGGATGTGGAGGATAAAAGCACCTGCTTTTCATATTTATATGGTCAAGGCACAACTGTGGATTCCACATAGATCAATAAGTAAAGCTTTAATACTTTCATTGTGCAAGGATTATACAGTAAGAACATAGTGTATCCATTGCTGGATGCTACTATTAAAAGAAATGATCCCCGAGCAGTCAACAGTCCCAAATCACAAGGTTGATGATATCATGATGATTCAGGCTTCACCCATCCTCATCTACTTCATTGACTTCCGTTATTTGTCATTAATACACAATTGTTCATGTTTACACAATGAGTAGCTAAAGGAACTGCTGCAGCTGTGTGAAATGTAACCAGTGACTGGTGTCTGAAGCAGTAATTAGTAGCTGGCAGACTGTAATGTGAACATGTGTGTCTGTTGTTCACAGCTGGAGTCAGTTATAACCTTGGTTGTCAGCAGTTGTGTACCTGGATTTTGTTTTAAATGGAAACTTGTTGCAAGTAAAAATGTGTAACTGTTTTGGTCTTGGATTATTCATTTGGCTGACGTGAATGTAATCTAGGAAGCATGAGCTTTATCAAGACAGAAAGTTATCTGCTTCCTGTCATGCATGTGAGCCATCTCTCGTTAAACTGCATTAGAAACTGAGATGTATGGGTCACAAATGATGTGACATGATTATGAAAGATCCTCTGTGAATCCTACCTCTTCTCTCTCATCCATTGCATTCTCTCTTTGTGGGAATGTCTCCTGTCTGCAGTTGGATCCCTTTCCTGGTCCTGCTTGCTGAGCTCCCTCTGTGCTTAGTTGCCTTTATGCTGCACTGCTTAGAGTGTCCTTATCCCTGTGCTGACGCACCTCTGGTTTTTTTATTTTACTAAACTTGAATGGCTAACGTTCTCCTTGGGAGAACCTACATTCTGGGATCCCTTTGCTTGATCCAAGGCTTTTGTCTTTAGCTCCTATAAAGAAATTAATACCACATTTCACTATCAGAAGTGTGTTTGTTTTTTGAATGATACAGGGGTTGGCTGTGCCCTTTTTACATTAAATATTTGTTTCTTTCACAGCTTTATTTTAAGAAATGTGAATGGTTTTAATTGCAGGAATTAATTTATGTAAGGATTGATATGTGGTTAATACAAGTCATCCCATTTCATTCAATTTCATTCCATTGTAAAACACTTATAGAGAGACTTTGAGTATTGTTGCAACTCTAAATAGGATTGTTCTGCTACCTGTTTGGATGGCCTTGGTAACAAGTGAAGGAGAAGACCTCAATGTGTGCAAACAGCTATAAAATATTCATTTTAGTGTTGCCATGGGGCAGGAGGTCTGATTTTTTCATGTCTGACCATCTGCAAAATAAAATATGTAATGACTGATACTTATTGACATTGGATTGGATTTTCTTCATTCCTAAAGGGATGTTGGATTAAGATTCATTGTTCTGCTGTGAAGCAAATTTTTCTGGCTAGGATTGACAAATAAAATGTTTTATGGATAGTACGTGCCAAAGGTAGGCAGTGGGGGAAGAAAAACCTTTTAATCATAGTTACTTTTATTTGGGTCACTGCTTCTTAGAAGCTGAGAATAGATTGGGATCCTATGAAATGTCTTAAGATGCCCACAAGGGGAAATACTGTTTTGCATCTTTGTAAATATTACCTTCAAGCAAGCATAGAGGGAATTGCATCAGTAATGACTTGCGCTCCAGCACCCTGAATGATCTGTTTCCAGCTTCTCGGCATCTGAATAGTACCTAGCAACTGCCCTGGATATCTAACTAAATTTCCAGTATTATTTAGCGCCAGAGAAGGTGAAAATAGCTGCTACATAGCTTCTGTTGCAGTGCAGTAGACCCACTCATCACCCCCTGCCCCTGCAATAGTGAGCGTGCACTCTAACTCTACCAATAAGAAATAATGTAAGTATTTATATAACTAATCACTACCACCAAGTATCCCTTTGTTCTCTGACTTCTGCCCGGAGGTTTCTGTAATCCTGTTTGAATTTGCTAGCCTCACTATCTTTGGTAGTGGTCATCTGCTTCGAAGAGGCTTAATTCTTGCTCTGTAGTCTTGATATGGACTGCAATATTAGCTTTCATTCAGCATTTCCATAGTGGGAAGGGAGTCTGTGGGGTACAGAGTTTAGGGCCAAATTCAGTACTGAAGACAGTGGAGTTGCACCTCCTTGTATCACTGCTAAATTTATCCCTAATGTCTACCTTTTCAGAAAAGCAGTGTAGTCTGATGACTAGAGGCAGGACTCCATGGTTCTATTCTTTGCTCTGTCACTGCATCTCTTGAGTAAGTCACTTAACAGCTCTGTGCCTCAATAAACATATATAAAAAGGTACTATTCATAAGGTTGTTGTGAAGCTTAATAAATGTTTTGAAGTGCTTTGAGATTCTCATATGAAAATCACAGTGGAAGAGCTCAGTATTATATTCCAGTGGTGCCAGTGTTTGAAATGCTTTCCATGCCACCAAAAATCCAAGTCTGTGCAACACAAAAACTTCAGATAAGGAACCTTGAATCATTTGATAGACTTCTGTTAAAAAAAGGAAAAGAAATTGACTTCTTACATTTCTAAAGGGAGAAAAAGATTCAGTTGACCATAATTTATTTTAAGATGGTAATGTGAAAGTCTAATATAATTTAGAACCAGAAAGCTTTCCCTGTGGAGCAGAATTATAGCTAAATAGGCATTAGATGTAGTATCAGCCTGTTCACAGAACCAGACATTTCTGATTTAAATAAAAAAATAATAAAAGTGATAGACATGATTTAGAAAACAATGCACCAAAAAGAGTCTTATTCCCATCAGAAAGAAAGTGTTTGTTGCCTATGGCTAGGTCTACACTGCAGACTTCTACCAGCCCAGCTCTGTCATTCGCAGGGGTGAAGAGGTGTGATCCCTGACCCACAGAGCTGTGTCAACAGAAGCTCCTAGTGTAGATGCGTTTATACTGGCAGAACTTCACTTTTACCAGTATAGTTTGTTTCTCTCGTGGGAGATGGTTTTACTATACTATAGCAAAGGACAGCTTTGCTGGTTTAGCTGCGTCCACACTAGAAGTGCTTTGCTGGTATAGTATACCAGTATTTTTTTCTCTTGTGGCTCTGTATGTGGTTTGCATAGGTAACAATTCATATGAATCCTCACACACCCGATTGTCTGTGTCCTCCACATGGAACAAAATAGAGCATGAGCTATTTTTGAAGTCTGTCAGTATAGAAAATCAACAAAATGGGTTCTTTTGTCTTTACAGTTATGAATGATATCATCACAACCATGTTCAATAAAAAGTTTATGGAGGAGCTGTTTAAACCACAGGAACTCTATTCCAAGAAGGCCCTGAGAACAGTGTATGACCGGCTGGCTCATGCTTCAATCATGAGGCTGAACCAGGCGAGCATGGATAAGGTAAAAAGAATGTCTTCCCTCATAAATTATTCTAAATATTAGAAGCCATTTGTTGCTTTCTTCGATGCTGCTTCTCACTGAGTGTTGATTGCAGTAGATTTTTTTTATATCATTCTAATTGATGAAGCATTTTGTGACAGAAATCCTCCTTGCAAAAGTTCCTCCTAGTTTCCTCCTAGCAAAGGTGTTAGAAAATACACCTTAGAATCAGACACATTAAGATCACTCAAAACAACAACAAATTCAAAACTCTATGTTTCTGCTTTGATAATGTGAAAGTGTTTGATTTGGGGTATTCATTAGGTATATCTTAATTATAACTGTGTATATGCTTATTACTGTTTGGGCATCTTCCGATTCATACCCTCAATTTTGTATGTGCAAATACCTGAATGTGTACCTGCAAAGAGTATTCTACATGCAAATAATTGTGGCTATAACTAAGGAGGTTGAGGAAAGCCCCTGTGAACATTTTACCCTATGGGTTTAGATACTAACAATTAAATTCTGCATGTAACAGGTATGTATAAAACCTACCAAAGGAATAAAAGATCATAGCTCTTACCATACAGGTATTGGGATGAGTTTTCTTCCAGATTAAACTTGACTTGACAGTGGGATTTTCACCAGATGATAACTGACCTTGGCTTTTTGATCTAACTAGATTTCCCTGCATTATTTTACAGCTCTATGATCTTATGACTATGGCTTTCAAATACCAAGTTCTGCTCTGTCCTCGACCCAAAGACATACTGCTAGTCACTTTTAATCATCTGGATGCTATCAAGGATTTTATACGAGACTCCCCTAATATCCTTAACCAAGTGGATGAAACATTTCGGCAGCTAATCGATGTAAGAGCCAATTATTGGATGTTTGTTTTTTTCAGCTAATTTTAAAGATGCTAAATACCCCATTGATGAGTGGCTCAGTGAGTATGGAACTTTCCTTTTAGCCTTAGGAAACAACTCAAATCATTCTGCTCCCTTCTTGAACCTGAGGGAAATAGATTTGGTTTTCAGTTACTGACTTTTCCTAATCTTTTTGGAACCACAAATATAACTATCCCAGTGAAAGACTTTTTTTTTGCTCTAAATTGTATTTCTTTGGAAGGGAATTTAGTGACTGATATATTCCAACAATAAATAATGGTGAAGGAAGGAAGGCTCTGAAGTGTTTTAAAAATACGTCTTGAGACTGAGCAGTTTAGAATCCCAGTGTTGTTTTCATACTGGCTCACTTGAAGCTATTTATTTATTTAGGATCCAGTCCAGTTCCCATTAAGGTGTAAGTCTTTCCATTGACTTCAGTAGGAACTGAATTTGGAATTGGTTTGTTAACAATGGCTGCTTACCGCACTGCCCTTTATTTATTTTTATTTGCAACACAGTTTTGACATTTTCGTGGCCACATTTGACTAGATGGGACAGGTCATTCACAGAACAGCTTAGAAACATTACAGTTAAAATTTCTTTTCTGTTCTATAGATGTACAGTTGTCTGTCTGCTGGTGAATTTCAGCTGATCAGGCAAACACTCCTAATTTTCTTTCAGGACATGCACATCAGGGTAAGTGTCCCATTTCATTAGTCCATAAAAAAAATAGTGTGTTTGATTTTGTGGCAATAAAATGTAGGTATTTTGTTATAATTACATTAGTTTGAAACAGGTGTGTTTTTGCTGCTTGGGCTTGTAACTTACATCGATGTGCTTGATCTCTCCGTAACTCTAAAAACTAAGCTCAGTATAAATAACAAGTGTGCCCAATAGTTTTTACTAAATGAACATCCCATTCACTAGAATGATATGAAAAGCAACTGCCCATACTCAGTTGCAGTTCTTTAAATACTAATGTACAGATTGTTTTCTGGACTTGGGTTTTTCATTACTGGGAGATTTCACAAACCCAAAGATACCTGTTTATGTACAAACTCAACTGACAAACATTTTTCTTTGTAATTAAAGGCTTGACTAAGAAACCATGAAAAACTGGGGATTGACAGAAGGATTCAACATTCCTAAATAAAATGAAGGGTTCTGTTTTACTCATTTGAGTATGATCAGTTAAAGTTAGATGAATACTTCCAGTCTGTGGGCGATGACTACAATATGACTACTGTGGGCCCAATCCCACAGTTCTTTCAAATATCAGCCGTCCTTTGATTTTGGCAGGAAGTCTGCAGGATCAGGCTCCAAGTGATTTACATTAGGAATTGTTTGACTGGTATTTTTGTGGGTGGGGTGTTTCTTTGCAGGTCTCCATCTTTCTAAAGGATAAAGTACAAAACTCGAATGGTCGCTTTGTGCTGCCTCTATCAGGTCCTGTTCCATGGGGAACAGAAGTTCCAGGACTCATCAGGTGATTTCTAAACCATTATTTATTACGTATGCAGCTCCCCCAGTGTGCACGGCTGCCCACAAAGGAGTAGTTGGTACCAACTGTAATGAGAATACTTGTCCAGTGGGAACTGCACCAAAACTATCATTCATTTTGCATAGATCACTGAGTATCTGTTGGCTATTAATTACTTATATAGCTCAGGACTTGGAACAAGTGATCTGACATTGAAAGGCTGAGTATTCCCTCTGTAATCTCCTGTTCCAGCAACGTGCCCCTTATTTATTCTTTTAAAATTACACCACTGCCCTTTATCAATTTAGTCGTTTTTATAGTAGTATCAAACATTTGACGAGAGAGCTTGATTCCCCCTCCTCCAGTATGAAGAGCAAAGCAAGTCAGCACTAAAGAGCCTCACTGAATATCTTGAGATAACAATGATTTATTTTTATTCCTTTAAGGATGTTTAATTGCAATGGAGATGAAGTTAAAAGGGCTGAATTTACCAATGGTGGAAATTATATCAGTCCACAAAGGGAAGGTTCATTTGATCTTTATGGAGACAGAGTGCTTAAGCTGGGGACAAACATGTAAGTAAACTGTCCTACATAGAAACTCCATATAAAATTCTCAATAAAAGCTGCTGAAGGTCAGCCTTGAAGATAAATGGCTCTTGGTTTGTTGAGGAAAACATGTCTTGAGTCTTTGTATCTCATTGGCTTGTTTAGGCCACTTCTGCAGCTCTTTATCAGCTTGACACCTTTAGTTTAGTGATGTCGTCCTGGGAGGAGAACACCACAACCAGCAGTAGCTATGTGTGGATGTATATAAATAGCCCCGACAAGAAACAGCAAATTCTCAACTCCTGTCCAGGGCGGAGTTGAGGAATGACTGGATCTGGTTTACTATTACATGTTCTGTGAGCTGCATGTAATTATCACTTAGTTTGCATTCAGGGAATACTTTTGATGCATAGATTTCTTCTGAGTAATTCTGCCATTCAGGAAAGAAGAGTTAGGAGTACTTGGTCCATTTGTACTTTTCTTCACTCAAGCACAGTCAGTATGTTAGAAAGCTGAATTAAAACTGCTCATTCCAATCATTCACTTTCTCCAGAAAAGAATGTATCAATATAACTTTATCATCCAGAAAACATATTTTGATCCTATGCAGACAGAGATGTCTCTTTGGCTCCTCCCCTGTGCACAGGAACTGACTGTTTTTCCCTGCATGCAGTAACTCTTTTATTTTTCCCTCTAGGTACAGTGTTAGTCGGCCAATAGAGACACATATGTCAGGAGCATCCAAGAGTTTGGCATCCCACACAAAGGTTGGATGACCTTCTATCCCGTTCATGCTTTACTAAGTTATTGACGTCAGTGACATTCTGTGGCAAAAAGTATTTTGGTCTAATTACGCATTATGTGAAGATGTCCTTTTATCAGTTTTGGATTTGCCACCTTTTTTAGTTTCATTCAGTCTCCCCTTGTTCTTTTATGAGACATGAAGAACAGAAGCTCCCAACCTTCCTTTTCTAGACCATTCATTATTTTATATACTTTTATCACGACCCCTCCTGTTCATCTTCCTTTCTCAGGTAAACAATCCCAGTCTCTTCAGGCTTTGTGTATCGGATACTTTTTCCAGGCCTCTGTGTTGTTAGCCTTCTCTGAACCCCCTCCAATTTTGTACCATCCTTGTTGCCATGGGGTGACCAGAACATATTAGAGGAGGCTACCAGTGGTTTATATCATGGTTTAATAATTTTTTCTGTATTGTTCTCTGTCTTGATCTTTATGCATGCTAAAATCTTTGTGGTTGTTTTTCCTAACCAGTTATTTGACCTACTGAAACAATTGGAAGTTCATTTTACAGATTTTTCAGCTGTTCGATTTAGCCAGGAAGTTATTTTGTCCTGTTATGTGTAACCTCAGTTTAAGTCCATATGCGCTAAGCATCAGTCAGCCACCATATTGCTTCAATAATATAAAATAATATCACACTGAAAAATGTTGTCTTTTACAATACCAGGAACCAGCAAAACGAGTATAGTCCTTCTTTTTCTGTTTGTCCATCCAATGAATCCATTGTTGTTTTCTGCAGGAGAATGCAGCCCCTAACCCTCTTGCTAAAGAAGAACTGAACTTTTTGGCTAGACTAATGGGAGGCCTGGAGATCAAGAAACCCAATGGCAGTGAGCCGGGATTCCGATTAAACCTATTCACAACAGATGAGGATGAAGAGTATGCTTAATTCCAGTGCAATTTTGTGTGTGTGTTTTTGGTACTGGGGAGAGGCACAGCATTAACAGTCCTGGAGACTGAAGCCCTTTTTCTAAAGCGAAGGTACAGCACAGGGCAAGCTTTCTATTATGGCTCAGTCCTGACCTGGATGGATCCTCTCCAGGGACGAGAGAGGAGTTCAGTCTCTCTGGTCTGTTCACACCTTGGCCTCTGAAATTACCAACCAGAAATCCAGTTAGCACAGGTAGTGGGGGAGGGTTATAACATAGTCTTCTCCACTATAAAGTGACTGAGGCTTCTTAATTCCCCATTGGATAGTAATGACTTTTGACCACTAGTGACCTGATAGATTTGAACCTGTGCCTGAAGCGAAATACTCTCCCATTGCCAATCTCCCTCCAGCTCCTTTTAAGGAAATAAACATTTCACAAGATAAGTGCTTTGTTATAGACTTAATGACAATTCAGCTAATCTGGTCGCTCAGCTCTAATCATCCTAGTCTCTTTGATAAAGGATTTATTTTCTGGCTGGGGGGAGCAGAAGGCTGCCATTCCATTGTCTGATTAGTTAAAGTTAAAGCTAGCTGGATTTGTTTTGTATTAGAGAAATACAGGGGGTGCTATATGAAGAAGGCTGCTCAGTAAATTAATAACCAACCAGACGTTTTCCCCTTCACTCCCTTATCTATCATACATGAGATTAAGTAAACTTTTTTATGCCTTCAATCAGATATGCAGCATTGACCAGACCTGAAGAGTTATCTTACAAAGTTATCAACATACAAGCAACCCAGGTATATATAGTCAAGTATCAGAGGGGTAGTCGTGTTAGTCTGGAGCTGTAAAAAGCAACAAAGAATTCTGGGGCACCTTATAGACTAACAGACGTTTTGGAGCATAAACTTTCATGGATGAATACTCACTTCGTCAGATGCATCTGACGAAGTGAGTATTCACTCACATCTGACAAAGTGGGTATTCACCCACGAAAGCTTATGCTCCAAAACATCTGCTAGTCTATAAGGTGCCACAGGACTCTGTCGCTTTTTACAGGTATGTATAGTGTATTTCAGATCTTTGATCTTTATCATCTCTTTGTTTCTGAGAAAATAATTGTATGCTAAAGATGAATTTGATAAATTTTGAAAATATTAATGTATTTTGACAAAACCGAGTTAAGATCACAAATAAGTAATAGAATTATGTGCAGACTTAGCAATTACAAAGTAGTAGAATTAGAAAGATAGCAGATATTTGCAACTGTATCTCCTTTACTCACCTGCCAAAGCACAAAGTTTTTAAAACATATAGGCTAGAGATGGCAGACCCTGTGGACCATTTGCCTGCTCCTATTGCCCTACAGCTGCAGATCCTCACATGCTTAACTTTAAGCAGGTGGTTAAATATGTCACCTGAGTTTTGTATTCTGATTCCAGTCCTGTGGTCTGCACAGGGCAGAACTGCAAGGGCAGGCTCCATCATTAGCTATTTTAAGGGAAAAGCAATGGCCAGTGCTATAATTAACGAATGGGGGAAGGGGAGGAGCGACACACTTGTTTTTATTTGTAGTGTTCAAAAAACTGGTGGTTCATCAGGGATTTAGTTAATTTCTCAGTAACTGACAAGTATCTTTTCTTAAACATACTTTTTATGTTAAAATACATAAAATTTAGAATGCTGAGGGCTTTTCTAAGGTTATGACGACAGTTCTAAATTTGGTCAAATTTTGGACCTTAAATCTTCAGATGAACTCTCTGAACAGTTATACCGCCAATAATTGTGAAATTAAGAATTTAGATGTTGGGGTTTTGTTTTCATTTTCAACAGGACCAACAGCAGAATGAGGAGCTGGCTCGAATCATGGGAGAGTTTGAGGTGACAGATCAGCCCAGACAGAGCACAAGCAGGGGAGATGATTTACTGGCTATGATGGATGAATTATGATACTCTGCTTCCCAGAGGCACAGGCAGAACAAGAAGCTGTTTATTTAGTCACTTACAATTTGACACAGAGGGAAACCTGCTGCTAGTCTCCTATCACATGGAGCTGTTACAAATCCTGTCTGTTTGTGTCATGACTGATTACACAGGCCAGCCTCAGACCCCAGAATCAGTCTGGGTGGCATTTATACACATTCTACCAAAACTACTCTGATTTTAAATGTGACCTTTCAATATTTGCCTCCTTCATTTTCTGTGAAAGCTCTAGATTGTTCCAGACCTCAGACTTAGAGTCTTGAGTAATTAAAGGAAAGGGAAAGTGAATATTCATGTTCTGCCCTTAACCTTTGCTGTGGGAAGTCTGGATACTTTAGATACCATTTATAATGGGAAATGTGAAGCTTGGTGTAATATATACTAGCTTGTGTGTGATTCTTTAGCACTCCTGGAAGGAAACAGTCCCTTCTCTTTGCCAGTTGAGGCCAGAGAAGATTTTGTTTACTTCAATTCATATAGCTAGCTGTCTGTCCACCATTAAACAGTAGCAACCTCTTTTTTGCAGCACTCATAAAAATGAGAGGTATAGAAATGACCTACTACCAAAAAAGTGTCTTATTTTTGTTTCTATGTTCATACTTCACTGTTCATTTCTGCCCCATCACAAAACAGGGAACTCCAGTTCTTCAGAAATATTTTCCTGAGTGCATAGGTTTTTCTGTCTTAGAATAAATCTGTTGGCCAGAGCAATGTAAACTTCAGCCCCTAAATGCTATGCTATCTACCACTTTTCTTACTTCCCTTTAGTGATATTCTTCTTTATAAATGTAGCAATGTGAAAGTAACTTTCAGTTGGATTGCTTTTATGGTCTGTTGTTTGCAAGAAATAAGGAAACTTCTCTCAGCTACAAATTAACTTGCCAAAACGAGTAAGTGGATTTAGTTCCAGTAAAATGCTGATAGTAGATTTAGGGTAATAAATCAGGAGCTGATCCAAAACCATACATGCTAGTGAGGGCAGGTGCATTTTCTTTTTGTCATTAAAGTAAAACAAGCCTAATATGTGGATGAGTGAAAGAGGGAGTTCAGGTACCCTGCAGGGAGGCTGGCGAGGTCTCCATGGCTGGTGCTGTACCAGTCCAGGTCTTGAGCAGCATGAAGGGATGGCAGGGGCTATCATGGCCTGTTTGGAGGTAGTGGAAGGGGGGAGATGTGGGGATGGTTCCATGGCCCAATGGGGGAGGGGGAGAGAAGGAGAGATGTGAGGGCAGTTCCACGGCCCATGATGAGGGAGGGGAGATGTGGGAGTGGTTCCATGGCCTGTGTGGTGGGAGGGGGAGTAGAGGAGATGTGGGGTGGTTCCTCATGGCTGTGCCGGGGGCAGGGGGAGATAGGGCGGTTCCATTGCCGGGGTAGATTAGAGGAGATGGGGGTTCCATAGCTGGGGCGGGGTCAAGAGAGATGAGGGGGAGGTTCCATTGGTGGGAGGTGGGTGGGAATGTGGGCCACGGAGAGGAGGGGGGTGGGTATGGCTGGGGAGGATGGAAATGGGGAGGTTCCATTGCTGGGGTATAAGAATGAGGGGGAGGTTCCATGGTGGGGGGTAGGTAGAGTGGGAGAGGAGTGAGCGGTGTGAGTCAGGCCGGGGGATTAGAGGAGATTGGGATTTCCATGGCGGGGGAGGGGTGAGAGAAGATGGTGGAAGGTTCCATGCCGGGTCGGGGGGTAGAGAGATCTGGGGGAGTTCCATGGCGTGGGGTAGGGGAGATGTGGGAGAGGGAGATGAGGGTGGGGTCCAGGCCGGGGAGATTAGAGGAGGATGGGAGGTTCCATGGCCGGGATGGGGGGGTAGAGAGATGAGGGAAGTTCCATGCGCCGGGTGTGGGGGGGTAAGAGAGATGAGGGGGTTCCATGCCGGGGGGGGGGGTTAAGAGAGATGAGGGGAAGGTTCCATGGCGGGGTGGGGGGGTAAGAGAGATTGAGGGGAAGTTCCATGCCGGGGTGGGGGGAGTAAGAGGATGAGGGAGGTTCCATGCCGAGTGGGGTGGGTAGGGAGATGTGCGAGAGGGAGATGAGGGGTGGGTCCAGGCCGGGGAGATTAGAGGAGATGGGGAGGCTTCCATGGCCCGGGGGGGTAGAGAGATGAGGGGTGGGTCCATGGCCGGGGCGGATAACAGACGGAGTTGGACCTACGGGCGGGGCTCACCTCGTCGCGCTCGATGGAGTCTTGGTCCGTCCCCCCACCCCGGACCAGGGCGCCCCGCCCCGGATATTAGCAATAAGCAGCGGGCCCTCCGCCCGCTGTCCCCACGCGTTGAAAGGGCGGGCGTACCGGCTGCTCGCTGCGCAGGCGCCGCGGGGCGCGCGTCGTTCGGGGGCGGGTCAGAAGAGGCCGGGTTCGCGCGGCGCCCCCCTCCAGGAGCTGCGCCCGTGGAGCAAAGCCAGGCTGGAGGCAGCTCGCGGCGCGCGCCCGCTCCCGCTCCCGCTCCGCGCCGGCCTGGCCCGTGTGGAAGGCGCTGGGCGGGGTCAGGCCTGAGCCCGAAGTGGGGGGACGGGGCAGGCGGCGGGGAGACCCCAAACTGCAGTGTCGCTGTGAACCGCTGCTCCGCAGAGGGTGCGCGGGTCCACTGCCTGAGGGGGGCCGGGCTCTGACGTCCCTGGAGCGGCGGGCGCGCGGGCGGTGCCTGGGCCGCTCGGTGCGCGGCGCCCTGGCGCGCGCTGCGCACGGGTGGGTCCGTGCCGCCCTGGCCATGCGGCGCTCTGCCCTGACGGGGCAGCCATGGGCGCAGGCCGGGCTGGCGAGGGGGTGTCAGGCCTGGCACTAGGCTCGGGGGAGGCGGCGCTGACAGGACCCAGGGCTGCAGGCTGAAGCTGGGCAGGCTCGGGCTGGAAATAAGGCTCGCGATTTTCGCTGTTGCAACAATTTACCGAGGTTTGTGGTGGAGTGTCCGCCGATGACAAATTTTAAATCAAGAATTAGAAGCTCTGCTCTAGGAGTCATTTTGGGGATGCTCTATGGCTTGTGCGTTACAGGAGCACAGACTTTGGAGTCTCCTGGGCCCCTGCTCAGGCTTCTAGACCTTGCTGCCTTCTGAAGCGTACATATCCCCCCAAGTAATCCCACGATAGGCACCGAATTCCCCATTATTGACTTGCCTCAGCAGAGTCGCTAAGGGGTGAATGGGACAGAGACAACTCCCCTTTGGCCTTCAGAGGGCAGAAGTGAGGCACATTAACAGGGGGTCGTGTATGTCTGGAGCATCTGCTGATGTCCATGATGTGCCTGTTACAGAGATAACTTTGGAGACTGATTCTTGTTGTCTGGCCAGTCCCGTGTACCAGTGCTAAGTTCATCTTGAAAGCTTTAGCAATCTAAGTATTTGTTATGTAATGTGTTCCCTACGAACAGTCCCAAACTTTGCAGAACTCAGTAGTACCGGAGGCAGAGGGCAATCAGAGGTAGCAGCAGGACCTGTTAGAGAGAGTTAACATGGGGTGAATTCACAAGTGTTACACAGGCTTCTCTTGCCTTTTTCCTTGTAGTTGGGTAGCGCTGTGTGATGGAAATCAGCCACTCTGTCAAAGAGCGCACCATTGCTGAGAACAGCCTGGTCATCCTGCTCCAGGGTATCCATGGCTATGTCACCACAGTCGATCTCCGCGACGAGAGCTCAGCGCTGGGCCGCATCACCAATGTGGACGCCTTCATGAACATTCGCCTGGCTGAGGTGACTTTCACAGACAGACAGGGCAGAGTCTCCCAGCTGGATGACCTGTTTGTGACGGGCAGGAATGTCCGCTATGTCCATATCCCTGATGAAGTGGATATCAAGGCCACAGTGGAGAAGCAGCTGCAGCTGATCCACAAGGTGCGCTACTTTGGAGGCCGAGACAAAGGGAGAAAGGAATTCCCTACAGCAAGACACAAATAAACTGACCTGGGCATTGCCCAGGATCCCCAGGGAGCTCTCAGCTCCCTTATAACATCACCCCCCGCCCACTTCTGGACTGGAAATCTTCCCGTCTCTGTTGTTACTGTTTTAGAGATGAGAACAAACATGGCTCATCCTGAAAGATCCCCTGGGCTTCTCTTTCAAATCCCTCTTCTGTTTGTTATGGGGATTTGGTTTTAGTTTCTTAGGGCAGCTTCCTGACATTGGTGTTGGGGGGAGGCAGAATGCAGACAAGGGATCATCCATAGGGGTTTATTTTAATTTTTTTTTTTAGGCCTCTGTGAGACCTGGTGTGTTTGTTGCTCTGGCAGGTTTTATATCCTGTCTCGTTCTTAGGTTCAGAAAACTTATTTCAAATAAACCCTTTTTCCAGAAACCAACAAGCTTCTTGTGTGTTATCATTAGGTCTTTCCAGTGCCTTTTGAAAACTCCACTGACCTGCTAGCTTGGGCCATCACTGTATTTTTATTCTTTGATCAATGGCTGGTGAATTATTTCTGTCATCTCATTAATCTTTGCTCACCAGCTTAGACCTGAGAATTCACTACCTTCTCTCCATTAGGAAGTTAGAACCAGAAAGATCCTTCTGAATGAGAAAGCAAGCTGGAAATCTCAGCCCATGAGACAGTCCAGAGGGCCAGCTAGCAGGGATAACTGGATTATAAACTGACCACTGATTGCTCACCTTGTGTTATCCAAATGCTAGAAGTGGTTTTGCCTTTGCAGTGGAAGAGAGATCAGAAAGGCCTAGGTTGTGGCCGAGAAAAAGTCTAGCCATGCCATCTTTCCCTGGCTGATTAAACCCTCTAATCTTTGGTGTCCTGATTTAAAATGAAAGTCACAGGGATAATCTGAGCATTGAATGCATTCTTGCTCTGCTGTATGTATTCAATCCTGTGTCTGGGTGCAGGTGGCAGCAGCTCCTGACAGCAGTGGAGGCATGGAATGACAGTGGTGGCTACAGAGTCCCTCGAAGGATGAGCTGTGCTGGCTGTGCCTCACAGCATGGGGGTGCCTTTGGCGATGGGAAGCAATGCGAGCTCCATTTGTCAGTTACAGCCCATCTCTAAGTAGTGCCCATTTGGTCTAGGGGTCTTGCCACACAGGAGAAAAAAGGGCTCCTTGATTTGTTCCTAGGTCTTTCTCTCCACCCCCAGCCATGTGTGCTGGCCACTTGATAGCAGTACTTCAACAACAGCTCAGCGTATCCATAGCTACACTGGTTGCGTGCTGCTGCGGCACGTAAGGCTCAACTGGAGTTAGGAAAATGCAGAATGCTGACGTGAACCCCTTGCTTAACTGTATTCCCAACGGCTGCCAAATCTCCAAGAGAGGCTGCTTCGGCAGCACTGCTTGGCCCTCCATGATTGTTCCAAGGGCCCTGTTGGGAGCTCACATCCCAGCTGCAGGTTTGTCTAAGTCACCCCATTTCTCACCCTTCTATGCCGCACAGGATGTTAGTGGCACCTGCTCAGGCCCTTTAGGTGCTGTTCTAGTTGAGAGAATAATGGAAAGGCGTCTCATTGACTCTGCTCCAGCCCTTCAGTATTTAGTTAGATTCTGGACCCAAGGCTGATCCTATGCTTGTTTCCGTCACTCTTTGTGTGAACCTGCTCAAGAACAGCTGGCCTTTTTTTAACTGAGGTCTTTCAGAAGGACTGTTCCATCTATAAAACCCTATCTGTTAACTTTCTCAATGATTTGGAGGCCTTCGCTCTTGTGGGACTTCATAGTTCATTTTGACTCCTGCCAGTGCAGCTGTAATCTAACAACATCCATGATAGAAACAGCTTGAAACAAGTCAGTCTATAGTGACAAGGCTAAAATCAGTGGGAGACTGGGGGGGCTATGTATGGAGCTGTGCAACTGGGAAGTGTATTTTTGATTGGTAAAGCATCGGGTTGCCTACAGTTAGCTTGCAGAGGGCAGGTGATCTGCTGTGAGGCCCTGGGAAGAAGTAAAGCCTGACATGATGCACATGGAGGGCCACTTTCTTGTGGAGCCTGCCACTGCCTGCACCCTTGGGAGCACGGGTGAGCAAGCAGATGAGCTTAGAACCTTTCTGTATCGTGTTTGCTGTTTTACTGTTCAGAGCATGAAGTGTGTGAGCCCTCAGGGGATAACTGTGTTGTGACCAAAGGGCAGGAGGAAGGAATAGGCTGTCAGAAGTGACATGCTTCTTGGTTAAATGAAAGCACCAAATAGCCATGGCTTCTGGGCCCCACTATTTTTGGGTCATCTGGTGACATATCTCTGCCTGGCTTATCCTGGAAGGTGCAGGGGGAGGGGAATTGGTGCCAGGAGAGGGGAAGTTGGGATGTTGAACAGGACTGGACACACGGTCCCTTTGACAGAGGCCTGGAAGATTACGATTTCATACACACTGAAACATCACTGACAGCAGCCGTAGCATGAATCCGAAAAAGAAGTTAACCAGGAAAATCTCTGTCCGTGGCAATCAGCATAGGGTATGTGCATCCAGCCTGCAGTTTACCAGCGTAAGAGCTTGTCTACACATGGAATTATTCTGGAGTAACTCCTATTCTTGACAAGTCCCAGTGCAGACACTCTTAGTTCAGGATAAAACTGCCTTATTCCAGTTTAACCTAACCTACTTTGAAAGTAGATTAAGTTAAACTGGAAGAAGATACGCTCATTCTAGAATAAGAAACTCCACACTGAACAGCTATTGCACTTTGGATTAAGGTAGGGTATGAATTTAAATTTAAAGTGTCGACAAGCCCTTAAGCTTCTCTGGAAATCCCCACCTTCCCTTCCCCTCCCTAGTCTCCTTTCTCTTTCACAGACTGATAGATTTGAAGGCCATTGTGATCATCTAGTCTGATTTCCTATATAACATGGGCCACAGAACGTCCCGAAAATAATTCCTAGAATAATTCTAGAAGAACATCCAATCTTGATTTAAAATTCCCTGTGATCTCTCTCCTGCAGTCCATCAGATTCTTACAGACTTACCTTAACTTTTCTAGTTAATATATTGAGCTACTTGAGTCTATCACTATAAGGCTTGTTTGCTAATCCTTTAATCCTTGTCATGAGTTCAGAGAAAAGCCTCTCTAGTTTATCAACTTCCTTCTAGAATTTTGTGGGAACCAGAACTGGATGTGCTATTCCAGCAGTGGTTGTACTACTGCCAAATACAGAGGTAAAATAACCTCTCTACTCTGACTCAAGATTCCCCTGTTTATGCATCCCAGGATTGCATTCATTCTTTTGGCCACAGCATCACATGGGAAGTTCACATTCAGCTGATTACCCACTAAGTCTCACATTTTATTTTATTTTTTTAGACTTGCTGCTTCCCAGGACAGAGTCCCCCATCCTGCAGTTTATCAAGTGATCCAGATCAGTCTGAATCAATGACCTTGTCCTCTGTTATCACTGTCCCAATTTTTCTCATCCGTAAACTTTATCAGTGATCATTTTATGTTTTCTCCTAGATGAATGATAAAAATATTGAATAGCATAGAGCCAAGAACCGATACCTCGGGGACCCCACTGGAAACACACCTGCTAGATGATTCCGTATTTACCGTTACACTTTGAGACTTAGCAGCGAGTTTTTAATCCATTTAATTTAACATCACTACGCTCCTTTAATTCTTATTAATTTTCCCTGCCTCGTGGAGAGGAGAACTTCTCTTCCGGGCTTCAGCCTTTTCCAGTCTGCTCCTAGGGCTGAGTTCTTGGAGCATGGAGGCTGGCAGCTGGATGGCATGCTGCTTCTACTGGAATTCCTTCCTGGAATGTGGTGACTCAAGCAAGCAGCTATCCAGCCTCTGCCTGAATCCACCCCAGATTTCTGGACATCCCTTTCCCAGCTCATGCTTTCATCCTAGGCAGCTGGAAACACTCATCTCAGATTTCCCCCTGCCGTGCCCTGGGAACTCGCTGTGAGCCTGGGCAGCACAAGCTGCTGATAGCTCAACGGCATGAATCCCCTTTGCTGATGCACAAGCAGGAGTTGCTCATTAAATAGTTACGCCCTGTTCAACAGCTGACAGCCCGGTGCTCTCCTATCCTAGGCAGGTGAGATTGACAGTGACCCGTTGGCCAGTCGGGCTGGGACCCCTGTGGCTGTGTTGGGTCTCCAGTGTCAATGGCGTCTAGTTGAGCTTGTCCATTTCCTGCTAGCAGGTGGGTGGGACATTATGAAGCTGGATCTTAACGGGGGAAATAGAAGGATCCTTCTGTGCACATGGTCTGTCACTTTTGCCAGCCTTGCTCCTGCTGTGGGAGAGGACTTGGACCCGTACTACCTTCATCCTGGCACAGTCTACCAGCGCTGCATGGCGTGATCACAGAAGTCGCTATCCCAGTCTAGCCTTCCTCTGCAGAGCACAGTGAGTGATGAGTGCTACGTGGGGCTGATGTTTGGTTCCACGAGAGACAGTCCATCTAACCCAACAAAGACACGCCAGCCACGGATCACTGTGTACATCCCAGCCATCCAGAGGGCGGAGAGGGTTCACCTAATCTAAGTAAAGGGGCGATTTTCACCAGGGAAAGTAATTGGACTGCAATTGCTTTTTGATGATTCACCACCCGTCTAAATGTCCCTCTGGCCGCAGCAAAGGATGTCCCTGCCAGCGCTCCAGCTCTCTGCTGCTCCCTCGAGCCAGGGAGGAGTTAGCCTGGGCTACAGCCGAGGGCAATAGATGATTTCATCCTATTTTGACAGGACTCTTTGTGCCAATCAGCACTATCTGGCTCCTCCTCTGAGATGGCACTCTGGTCTCTTCCCTTCACTCACCCACAGCCCAGTCCTGGCTTGTATCCCAGGATGACAGCGCACCCCTTGTCTCCTGTTTATCAGCCGACTGGGCAGGTGTGGGGTTGGCTGAGTGACCCGCAGCAGTTCAGCTGGTAACTAACACATGGGGACAGTCAGCGCTGGACTGTGAGCTGGTAGGAGCAGTGTGGGAGCGGGAATGGGGTGCGGGTTTGGAGGGGAGAGCGGACTGGTGAGCAGAAACTTGACGTCCAGCTGCCATTCCCAGCTCTGAGAGGGGGTTGTGGTTTGGGGATCGGAGCTGCAGGACTGGGCGTCGGAACTCCTGGGTTCTGGCTCTAGCTTGCGGAGGGGATGGGGCTGTAATGGTTAGAGCAGGGGAGTGGGAGTCTGAACTTCTGGGTTCTAGTCCTGGCTTTGCCAGTGATGCTCTGGGGCTTGATTTCTTCATCAGTGGCTGGGTCAGGTGAGGCTGAATCCCTGTATTGTGGAGGGGGTGGAACTTGGAAGCCCTGAGGCGAGGCACTAGCAAGGAAGCAGTCTGATTTACTTACTCTTTCCAGGATCTCTCGGGCAGCAGCTACTGCAGGGTCAAGTGCAGCCAGAATGGTTCAGGGCCAGCCCCAGACACAAGCAATGAAAGTGACAGCTTGGACACCACCCCGTTTCCCCCATGCTGGGTGGCTTGAGGGTCTGCATGACATTAACAGACACTGGCTTGATGGCTTCCCAAGCTTTGGGGGTGGGGGAAGTTGTTTCTCCTGGGGGGCTGGCACTCTGGGGCAGAGCAGGCACCTTGCACTAACAGAGAGCAGCAAGTGGCAGTCCAGTTAGCGCAGCAGTTCTCTGGGCCTGTGACGCCCTCGGCCTCTGCTGCGTCCCCTGCCCTTAGGCTCCTTGCGTGGCCCACATGGGGTATGTTTGGGACGTGACGCTGGGCTACCATTCAGGCCCCTCTGGTGGGTGCCGTGTGATGGCACAGAGCAGCCTGCTCCCAGTGCCAGGGAGGGCTGGGCTTGACACTGCCATGTCCACACTGCTGCTTGGTAGCCTCATGACAGCAGAGAGCCAGAGCTTGGGTAGCAGGCGGCTCTTCCCTGAGCCTTCGGGGTGGGGGCTATCTTACATCTCCTGGAATATGTTCAGGGCCGAATTCCCCATCACCCTGCACCGCCTGCAGCCACTCACACATGGACTCTGCCCCCCATTACCTTTTTCTCCAGCTAGTGGGAGTTTAGTGGAAAATACCGTGACTCAGCAAGAATCACAGACCTTTTGGAAAACCGAGACACCCAATTTCACAAGCTGGCTGGTGCTGTCACCGGGACCTTCTCTGAGTTAAAGGGCACCTGGGAGCTGGGGTGGGGAGAAGGAGGTTTGTGCTGTCCTCCTCTGGTATCTCGTTCTTGGCACACATGCTTTGATGGTTGCTCTGTCTGTGCACTGTAGCCCAGGGAGGCAGAGCTCTATTTAGCTCACTGCATCTGTGCAAGATGCTGAGCAGCTTTGTGTGCTGTGGGAAGAGGGGACCAGCTGGCATACAGACAGAGCAGGGATGAGCCAGACTTTGGGCACTGATTTATAATGATGTGACTATGCAACAGAATTAGCTCCATGTTAATCGGCCCCTGATTCACTCACTTGTCCCACCAGGGTCCAGACAAGAGCCTTCCTTTTTCATGCACTTTATAAAGAATTTGGATGTGAATCTGGTGCTTGTGAAGCAACAAGCTGGTGTCACTGGTGTTCAATGCAGTGCTGGCAGGAGCTGGGCAAATCCTCCCACTCCAGCTCTGCAGATGCCCTCAATTCCAACCCACAGCCCCCCTGCTATTCCAGTTCTGGTTGTCTCCTGACCAGAGCCTGCCAGTCATGCCAATTTGGGGAGCTGGGAGGTGTGAGTGTGTGAGAGACAGCAAGAGATGGTGTGTGGTGAGAGACTGCAGGTGTGTGTGAGAGAGAGTCAGCAGCATGTGAGCAGGAGAGCATGCGTCTCTCAGAATGCTTGTGAGTGAGTGAATGTGTGGGGGTGGGGCATTGCTCCCGGGCCTGGGGAAGGTGCCAGCACACTGGCCCTGCAGACCTAACCCCCCCCCCGCCCCAGCACATCCATCAGTGCGTGTCATCCAATCACCAAGGCAACCCGGCTCCATGACATCAGGGATGTAACATCCCAGCGGCTTTGGACAGCATGGGAAGAAAAATTTCCCTGTATCCTAACTACAGCCCAAGCTGTGATAGATGGGGGCTGGCTGGGTCTGGATGGATGGGGGGTGCATATGGGTGCAGAGTGATTTTTGGGACAGGTTGCAGTTTTGTATCTGTCCCCTGATGAGCCAGCGTCCTCTGCTGCTGGATTCTGTGTTCCCTCCCAGTGATGTATTTGGTCCATCAGCACCATCTTCCCGTTCATACAATGCTGCTGTTGAATAGAGGAGACACTCTGGTAGTGATACTGTCCCTTCTTGCTCTGGGGCTAGCAGTGTCTGGAAACAGCTCTCAGCAGTGAATAAATAACAGGAGCAAGATCAGGTGGGCATTAAACCCCTCTCTGTGCCTCAGCCGAGACAGAGCCCTTCCCACGAGCAGAAGACTGCCCTTCTTGGGGTCAGGGCTGCCCAAAAAAGCACGGGAAACCTCAGGCTGCAGTGTGGGGTGTCAGTGAAGGCAAGGGATGCTGCACCCTACCTGCAGGCACCTCTCAAGTCCCCTGGAACCCCTTGGAGGGTGTGTCACGTCTACACCTTACTCATAAAGACAAAATGACCCTGCACACACACGGGCAGTTTGCGATGTGTCTAGGTAGCTCCCAGGAAGAAGGATGGACCCACAGACCTCAGGACAAACAGCCCCTTCTCTCAGCAGCATTGGCTGGCTAGGTACCGTTCAAGCCAGGAAGGTGACTGGAAGTGCTGTTTGCAGAATCTGGGCCAGTCTGGAGCAGCCGGAGAGGCAGCTGCACGTGGGTGGGGGACCTTCAAACAAATCTCAGTCCCACCTGCTTCCCGGTCTCAGGAGTGGGAGTGTACAGGAACTAGGCCTTGGGGGTTTCCCAAGCCTTCACAGTAGGGAGACAGGCACAGTAATCACAGTGCAGCGGCCTTCACTATTCAGCATTTGGACAGTGCTGTGAGATCCTCAGCTACATCTCTATGTCAGGAACCCTGGGGCCAGCCCAGGTGTCAATCCTGCAGCGCTCCAGGGAGTGTTCAGGGAGGGAGCTGCTGGTCTTTTTAGCCATGGTGGGTCTGGACTGCAGCAGAACTTGACATGTTAGACCACAGACAGGAGCTTTCCTCCCTGTCCCCTGCCACTTTTTCCTGGTGCTCAATAATGCGAGTACTGGCATCTCACATGGCACATTCTAGGAAGGACCATGTGAGCTGTTGGTTCACTCTGCTCCCCTGCAGGCATGATGCTGTGGAGTAATCAGGAATTAGACTATCCCAGCGTAATGCAGATACAGTAGAGTCTTCCCTGCCTCCCTCCCCATTCTGTTCCACCCACAGCTTTCCTGTGGCTGGATGGTGCAATCAGGAGGAGGGGAGTAATTGACTGATGCTCCTGGGAGTTTTGAGGTTGCCTTTCAGGCACTTTCGGTTGCTGAGAGGCAGAGAGAATCCAGAGAGGGAGGAGGGTGCCCTGCCTGTAGCATGATTCACCCTGCATGATGCAATTGCTTTACAGTACCCACGTGCTGCTGCCCTCTGTGTGCAGCTGATTCAACAGAGGAGTGGCAGGGAGCGAAGGCTGGGAAGAGATTGCACAAGCCGCACTGGCCTGCTTATTGGGCTGCTTCACAGGAAAGGCTGCTCCAGCACCACACCTGACATGAATCACCCGTGGCCAAACATCTGGGGGTCTGATGAGATCACGAAGGGCGCCTGCCATCTCTGAGATGTCCCCATCACATCCCACTCTGGGAGTGGGCACTCAGAAACCCATGGGTTGGGGTCATGTGTGTGCCCCTCTTGCACTTGCTTTCCTGAAATTGCTGGCCATGGCCCCAGCCCAAGAATCTGGGAGAGCAGCTCAGGAACATAGGGACTGTCAGACTGGATCAGATCACTAGCCCACCTAGCCCAGAATCCCATCTGTCCCAGCAGCCAGGAGCAGGTGGTTCACAGGAAGGAGCCCTGCAGGGACTTGCCCCCAAGGAGAGTTAATCCTGTTAGGGAGAGGTTGGCCTAGGCCCTGAAGGAGGAGTATCTAGATTCTTCCAAGGCTTCTAGAAGGGGTTTGTGTGTAATCCTGGCTTTTGGGCTGTGGATGCTCTCCGTATCCATAGAAACATCCCATCCTTTTGACCCCTGCTGCGCTCTTGGCCTCTCTGGGATCCTGTGCAGGGAGTTCCCATGTTAATCGTGTGTTGTTTGTGTATACGGTGTTGTTGTAGCCACCTCGGTCTCAGGCTATTAGAAAGACAAGGTGGGGGAGGTAATATCTTTTATTGGACCAACTTCTGTCAGTGTGAGAGACGCGCTTTTCAGCTACACAGCTCTTCTTCAGGTCTGGGAAAGGGCCAGTGAGTATCTATCACACCTAAATATAAGCTAGTTTAGCATAAATAGTTAGCACATATTTTAAGGGACCATTTAAGATGAAGCGGCCCATTAATATCCCTGTAGCCACAGGACAAAAAGGGCAGTTAGTGGGTTACAGATTGTTGTAATAAGCCATAAATCCAATGTCTCTGTTCAGTCCATGGTTCTTAGCATCAGGTAAAGTTATGCATTTAAGCTCCCAGGTGTGTCTTTGGCAAGTGTTGTCGTTTCCTTTGAGGATGAGGCCTGAGGGGTCAGCTACAGAACGGTCGCTGTGTGAGACACGTCCACCCACAGTAGGGTGACCAGATGTCCCGATTTTACAGGGACAGTCTCGTTTTTTGGGTCTTTTTTTTATACAGGCTCCTATTACCCCCAACCCTGTCCCGATTTTTCACACTTGCTGTCTGGTCACCCTAACCCACAGGCAACGGGGGTTTCGTTGGCGAGCGCAGCGCTGGGCGAGCTGTGTCGGGGCGTTCAGTGCCTGCGCGAGGGACCCCGACGGGTGGGGGGGGTGATCGCTATGGCGATAGTGCTGCCATGTGCTGTGCAGACAGGCCCTGGTCTCTGTGCACGCACCCTGGGCACTGGAGGGGAGCTCTAGGGGCCCCCCGGGCATTTGCCTCTCAGGTGCTGGGGGGACCCCACATGGCTTAGGCTAGGCCCCATCCCCACCCGCTCTGCACAGAGCCCAAGGGTGACCTGGCAAGTAGCCAGCCAGCCAGCTCTCCTCCAATCACAGCCAAGCAACTTTTTAATCCTCCACTTACCCACCAATCCCCGAGCCCCATGCCAGCCCACCTGGGGCACAGCCAATCAGCACGCGAAGTTGGCCAGCCGTGCCCAGTCACCTACCCCGCCCCTGCGGTGATCAACCAATCAGCAACTAACACCCTCCAAGCTCCTCAATGCCCTTCCTGGCCGGCTAAGGTTTCAGCCAATCAACATTGACGACGCTGGCCCAGTCTTCCAATCAGGAGCGACGCTGGGAGGATCAAGTGACTTCCCCAGGCAGCAGTCGCCATCTTTGCTCTGGCCAGAGGCGCCAGGAAAAAAGATGGCGGCGAGTGATGGAGGCGGGGCCGGGACGAGGAGGGGCTTGGCTGGGTGCGTCACTTCCGTTGTCAGGTGGCCGCCGCCGGGAGCGGAGCGAGCCGGGGAGCAGGGCCGAAGCGGGCCTGGGCTGCGGCAGGAGATCCCTCCGGCCGGGCCGGGGGTCATGGGTGAGGAGCGCTGAGCGGCCGCCGGGACCGGTGAGGGGGGCGCGGGTCACCCGCGGGGAGCTGCCTCCTGGGCGGGGATGTGGTGCTACCGGGGTGGGGGGTTAACCCCCCTCCCGGGGCAGGTGCCCCATCTTGTGCCCCCTTCCTGGGGCAGGTGCCCCTCTCCCTGGGGGGCCCAAGGGGGTTGTGTGCTTCTCCCTTGGGGGCTGGGGGGTTAACCCCCCTCCCGGGACAGGTGCCCCCTCCCTGGGGGGTTAAATCCCCTGCCCTCAGGGCAGGTGCCCCCTCCCTGCGGGCTGGGGGGTTAACTCCTCCGTCCCGGGGCAGGTACCCCTCTCCCTGGGGGGCCAAAGGGGGGTTGGGTGCCTCTCCCTTGGGGGCTGGGCGCATGCCTGCTGAACAGGGGCTCCCTTGGTTGGAACCACTCCCCTCCCCTGCTGTTCTCCTGTTACCTAGCAATGGAGCAGGGCTGCACCACCAGGAACCATGGAAATGCCCTCAGGGTCCAGCAGGGATGGGGGCTTAGAGCCCGTCTCCAGGAGCTCCTGGTGTTTAGATAATGTCCCCCTTTGAAAGCTTTCACTTGTGTCGTGGGGCAGATTATGGGGAGAGGGAGGGGGTGCATGGGCTTGGCAGAGCTCTCCCAAGAGCCCTGTAAGTTTGTCTGAAGGTCCTTGGCATGGGGTTTGCTGCCTGTGGCTGATAGACACAGCAACAAGAGTGAATGTCTCTGCAAAGTGCTCCCACTGCTATAGTGTTGGGGTTTGCCGCCCAGCAAGTTGAGTAATGAAGTCAGCACAAATAGTGATGGCAAAGGCTAGGTATTGGGTTGTATGCCATGGTGGTGTAGCCGCCTTGGTCTCAGGATATTGGGGAGAGAAGTAGTACCAGTAGTACCTCTTATTGGACCAACTTCTCTTGGTGAGAGAGAGAAGTTTCTAGGCTTACACCTGAAAAGAGTTCTATGTCTCTCTCACCCACGGAAGTTGGTCCTGTAAAATATATTACCTCCCCCGCTTCATAGCTGTGTCAGGCAGGCTCCTTCACCAGGAGTCTCTCAGGACACTTTGCAGAGGGAGATCCGGGCATTCCTCTTCTGCACCCCCAGCTTGGCTGCTTTGTTTCCAAGGTGACTGATGCATGGTGGTTTAACATTATTTATAGGCTGTTGGGCTAAATGCAGCATTTCCCAGTTTCTGATGATTCGCCCTGTCAGTTTCAGGTTTAACGTAATATGGTTTGGGGTGTTCTCACCACATCATAACCCACTTCAGATAGCGCCCGCCCTGTGACTGGCAGCATTGGGTTTATTTATCTTGCTGTGTCCTGAAATCTTTAACTACATAGATGACAGAAACAAGAGTCAGCAAAGACCTGTTATTAGTCATATAGTATTGCAGATGTGCAAACTGTTTTATGATGAGTATAAACATGCTGAGAATGGAGTCCTGGCCTGGAAAAGGCTACATCTAAATGGATGAGTGGGTTCCATGCAGTGCAAACACTATTGCCAGGGAGAGTATTATCTAGTAGTTTCAGCAGGTCACTGGGACTCAAGACTTTTTGGCAGCATCTGCTGCAGGAAAATTGGCCCATGTAATCCCCACTGGCTGCTGTAGTGTAGACAGGGGTCAGATATTTGTACCATCATCTCATTTAACTTACACCACATCTTATACTTTTCCTACAGCTGGTGGAACTGCACTGCTGGGAAAGTGTAGGTCCAATTCTCCTCCTGTAGGTAAGCCCTAGGCTCTGTTCTTAATTCTGCTGCTGACTCACTGCATCATTAAGGTAGAGATGCATGGAAAGGTGAGTTTCCTAATCTGTAAAATGTTGGGTATAGTGCCTTCCTGTCTGGCAGGGGGCTTGTGAGTCGTAATGAATATTTCAATCTCCTTTGAGCTCTGCATGACAGGTGCTATAGAAGTGCGAATGCATTGGGAGTGGTCTCTGTAGGTGGGTTGCTTGGTGGAAGATTCGGATTCTCCGATTTGAAAGAAAAGAAGCATGATGTCTGGGTCTCTGATTTAGCCCTTTCAGTGTCATATTGTTCTACAGCAAGGTTAAGGAAACTGCCTCACAATCTTGTTTTTTTAACTTTAGAAACTGAGTAAATAACTGGTTGTCTCTAAAACCTGTAGTAACTGATTACAGTGGCTGAGAGAACCTGAATATTTTCTAGGATTCGCTGTGGCTTTCACACAAGCTTAGGAAGAAGCCGCACTGAAATCTTGATGGAAAGCTGGAGGAGAAAATAGTTAATTTATGCACATATTGAAGCTGTCTGGTATGCAAATATTGTACTTGGGATGTTTAAGTATTGAATAGCCTAGAGAGATTGAAGTGGTCTTAATCATTAAATTATTCAGGGACTGATACTCCAGTTGTTCAGGTGCTGAACTTGTCTGTACTTCTGTCCTGCTGTGTGAGAGCTGGAAACATAAGCTTGCATGTGAACTCTTAAAAAGATAAGTGGGGGGAGGAGGAGCTTGAAAGTTACTCTAGCCATTTGCATCTAGGCTTCGGATTTAAACCCTGATAAGGCTCCTGCTGGTAGTTGATTTTCTGCTGCTCTGGTCCTTAATAGTGATTTATTCTGATCTGTGAAGATCCAGGCTGTTCAGGAAGGCACCTGGAACTAGGCTGAGTGGTGCTTACCCAGCTGATCGAAGTAGTTTGCACATTGGCTTCCCTGCTAGCCAGTGTTAATCTTACTTTCATAAACACCCAATTAATCCATTGACTCTTTAAAAATATGTATGCACAAAAATGATTTTAGAGCTATGTCTTTGTCTAAAAGTTCTTTAAGTTTGGTATTAATGTTTGTTCAGCACTTCTTGCATGTAAAGTACTAGCCCAGTGCTATGTGGTCCTTTCTGGTGCTGGTGCACAGAAAACATCATGGACTCCGGTAGAGATGGCTTTACATCTGTACTGTTAGGAAAGAATTAGATGATAGTTCTACTCACTTGTGTAACAGCTTTGATACTTTCCTGTAGAAAATGCTTTAACTTTAGAAGCATGGAAACTTAGTCTGACTTTTTTCCTTTTCAGGTAAAGTAGGTAGGAATTTACAGTGAAGAATTTTAGGGAAAACATTGGGTGACTCTTTAACTGGGTGCTAAAACCTTAAAAGGAAGTTTTGCTTTTAACAGAAATGACTTTCTGAGAATACTGACAACCTTCTGAGTAAAGGTTTCCATCAAAACCAACAGTGGAGATGTAATGTTCTGGTTCTCTTAAGATCCCCTACTGACTTGCTAATAAGGAAAAGTGGCTTCATGCTCTCATTCAAAATTTCTTTCTGACCAGGCCACTGAATCTCTGAGAGATTTTCCTGGTCTTGCGTAGTTTTTTGTGGTGTGGAAGCCCATGTCCTGTTGACTCATCTCTTAAGGATGTGTTCAAAGGCAGCAGCAGTTAGATTGTTATTGGACTAGTACATGAAACTACAGAAGTGCAACTACATGCACATTGGCCTTCAAGCAATTGCCACATTCCCTTGCCTACATTTGGTCAGAGGTAAGCTTCCTGACTTTCACTGAGAGAAACTTACCAAGCCTGCATAGCTTGCATACCTTCCACAACTAACAGCTCTAAAATAGGCTTGTTCAGTAACAGGCCTGTGTGCTTGTGAGGCACTTTGAAAAGCAGCTTTTTCTGTCTTGAGTAACATCTGAAATACATTTGTGGGACTGAAGAACAGTTCACTTCATTAATTCTGGATGTGCATAGTGTACATTTATATGTACACACACTCACTTCAATAATTCTACGTGTGCTACACATACACACAATATCCACTCTTTTCCAGGATCCAGATTGTCACGAGACATTAGTTGGAACAACCTACACCTTGTTTGTGCAAGTCTGAGCTACCCTCTGCTAACTGATCTTGGTGGTTCTTGAGTCTTCCCAGAACAAGACAGTCCAGCACCGTTCAATCATAGCTAACAGGTTCTTGTCTACAGCTGTGCGATACTGATGTACAGTACAGGTTCCAGGCAAGTGTAGTGTGCACTTATCTATATGCACCATTCAGTTGCTTACTCTGATGCTGGTCTCCATAGGATACATCTGCATGAAATGAAAGTAATGAAATTCCTCATTTGGGGTCTTTTCAAGCATTTCATTGTGGATGTATCACTAATTTTGCCTTACATTGATAGATACAACCTACTCATTCATGCACCAGGGTAGCAAATTGTGAACATGCTATGGGAACAAACAGTTCATGTGTAGCACTATTTCTGTTTTCAGTCAGTGTTTAGCAGTTTCTTGTCTGTCCTTTTCAGGCCCCAGCAATGAAGGAAAAAATCTTACATATTCTGAGCACTTGTCTTAGCTGAGGCGAACAGTGCCAGATAAGAACTGTTTAGACAATAATAAAGCTTTAAAGATGGGGATTGAGGCTAGCAGAGGATGAGTTTCTGTGGCTATGCTATCATTCACCTGGATAAGATGACAGAGAACCCATTTTACTTTGATGTGCTGGGACCGCGTCGTTTTGCTCTGTAATTCACTTGTGGCTCTTAACAGTGAGATGCTTCATTGTTGCCGTATATAAAATATCAGTCTTGTCTTACAATTGTCATGGGGAGAACCCACAGGTGCCCCTTCCCGCTTACTTCAGACATGACGAGAGCATCTGTAATTCTTGATTTTATTTTGGCTGCCTAACCGCCCCTTCCTTCTAACACCATCTTGTTTATTGTTAGCTCAGTGGTCTGATCTTGAATGTGAATGAGACTCTTCTGTGTAGTAGATGATTCCTTAAGTGCTGAAAGAAAACCAGGAAGCTGCATGTCTTGGTGCTGTGATTGATCCTCCTTTGCAGGAGAAGTACAGAATCCTGAACTCAGGACTAGACGACGTAAATTTTCCATTTACTTTTTAAAAGCATTTATTCGGCATGTTGCATTAAACTGTCTTCAGAATCTCTCAAACGTGGTACTAGCATGGCTGAGATTTAAGAATTAGACTATTTATATTAGTGCCTAACAGTATTGTAGGCACCTCACAGGACAAGTAAAACACAGCTCCTACCCTGGAGAGACTCCATTCTAATACCAGACGTGGTGGGTGTCAGATCAGGGGGGAGGAGGACAAAAGAACTCAGCAACAGGTAATGCATAGCAGAGCCAAAACTCTTTTTACTGTATAAACAAATTCAGTGGCTCTGACTCCTTTCCTGGCGGTGTCACAGTGAGAGTAGGTCTGGCAGAGGGATTTAAATGAGTAGAGGGTAGTGGCTGGGTGTAGCAGCTCAGGGCTTGGCTACACTGGCACTTTGCAGCGCTGCAACTTTCGCGCTCAGGGGTGTGAAAAAACACCCCCCTGAGTGCTGCAAGATGCAGCGCTGTAAAGTGTCAGTGTAATCCCCGCTCCCAGAGCTGCACGCTACACCCATAAGGGATGTGGTTTACAAGCAGCACTGGGAGAGCTGTCTCCCAGCACTGGGAGAGCTGTCTCCCAGCGCTGCGGCTCTGACTACACTCACACTTCAAAGCGCTGCCGTGGCAGCGCTCCCGCAGCGCTGCCGTGGCAGCACTTTGAAATTTCTAATGTAGTCATACCCTCAGTAAGAGTGTTTCTGTCAGTAGGAGAGCAGGTAAGCCCAGAGAGGCTTCAGGAGAAGTGGAGTTAAATGCTAGATGACTAGCCAGAACTGTGTGATGTCTGGTCCTTGTCTACACTAGGAGAAATCAGATCTACACTAGGAGAAATCTACTGGTGCAGTTCTACCAGTGTAGGCTGTTGTGAAGAAAGGACACAGGTCTCTCTACCCACTAAATCAACTCACTCTGTATCTGAGTCTTGGCTGCACTACAGCTTCCACCATTGCAATGACTAGTGGAGAATTACAGGTCTGAATTTTGCCATTGTAGCTAGGTAAAGCCCTGGATCGGCAGCCTGATCCAGGTATGCAACATGCCTAATTCTATTAGTGTGACACTCCTACTGAGTGGCTTCTCACTATAGCATAATCTCTAGCTACCAGCATCTGGCGGGCTATTTTTCAGAAAACAGTCCATGTTCTGGCAGGTATCTGAAGTGTCAGGTGCTGCATTGTTGTTGTTTTTTTCAAGATAGTGTGGTGAAACTGGGCTGGATCAAACCATTCTAAATGGTACTCTAATTGTGGAGGCATTTGTCAGCCTAATCACTTCACAAATAAATATTTAAAATTACTGCAATTCAGATTGAACACCTTTTCCTCTCTAATTCTTCACAGGCCACGTTACATGGAATATTAGTCTTCTGGCTCTCCATGCCTGAGCCCTTTCTCTTCCAACTAGTAACGGACAGGTAAATCCCTGGCTCAGTATAAGCTGTGCTCAGCAGTAGGAGCCATACCTCTGCTTAGGTTCTGCGGTGGGATTTGCTCTCACGGATGCTGTGCAAAACCTGTAATTTTTACTGAGTTTAACTGAATAGTCCTTGAGCAAGTCTTCACTTTCCCATTAACTAACTGGAGAATTCTTTCCTGGAAATCTAATGGAGAGGCAGCTGGTTAGTAGTAAAGTTTGAGCCTGCCCTGCTAGAGTGCATCTGAGACTGTTTTGCCACTGATCCTAACCAATGGGAAGGTTTCATCCGCCCCTCGAAAGTATCAGTGAGCAAAATCAAATGTAACAGGAGCAGAGGTGTTCTTCTGCAGAAGGGATTCTTTTTCCTATGGCTAATTACAAAACTGGACCAATAGCCATTTGGTCGGAGAAGTCAGTGGTCTCTAGGTGGGGTCAAGGAAACAACAAGAGCTCAGACTTGTGTCTCTGTCTAAATAGCCCTAGGGGCAGCTTCTGACACATTCTCCTTTTGAAGAAGAGCCTGTATTAATGCCCATCTAGTGAACAGTCCCTGAGCAATAGCAGTCATTAGGATGCAGGAAGTATTTCCCTCATTTTGTAGTGTTAACGCTACATCCTTTCATTGTTTCTCTGTGGCATCCGCACTAATGATTTGGTCGCATAATCATATTGCTTAAAAGCACTGTCATCTTCAGCTGCTTTTTATCCTTAGGATGTTATGGCATCATCTCCATTTAAAGACCACACAAAGGGAAGCCTTGTAGATTGTTAGCTGCTGTTTGATTAAGGATGACCCTATCGATTTCAGCTGCACTGTACTTTGCTTTTAGTCTAAATAAGCCTTGTGTTATCTCTTTTTTTCAGAGGAGATGCTGTGGGTTTTCTAAAGATGGTACCACGCTCCCATTTGGTGTATTCTCTATTTGGAAGCTGGTGTCAGGATTGCTGAAGTTCCATCCATATTTTAGTTCATCGTCAGGAATGTCTTTCTCCTGGGAGCTGTAATCAGGATGCAGGTTTTGTGGGGTTATGGTGCTGGTATCAAGCAATGTTCCCTCTAATTTTTCCATCCTTGTGTGGAATGAATTTTGTTGTTGCACCAATACGTAGGTGATGTGTGGCAGGGGTGGGGCTGAAGGGTTCGGAGTGTGCATTAGACTCTGCATTAGTCAGGTTGTATCACATAAGAACCATGTAGACAATCTGAAATGCAGCTTTTCAAGTGTTTTCTTTCTGCCCAGTCAGGGTTATAGGGTATATTACATCTCCTGGTAAAAACAGCAACAGCACTTCACTGCAGAGAATGAAAATGTCAGCATGTCCATGGGTCAAACAATAATATTCTGTGCATGCAAAGGAGGCCTTACTGCAGCTAAAGACACACAGTAACTTAAGTAAAATAAAATCCAGTGTAATAAACATCTTATGTGATGGGTGCATTTTTTTTTTTTTAAACAAATACCTGAATGGCTTTATGCAAGTTCTGTGTGAATTGCAGCCCTCTGAGTTAAGGATGCACTGGGCATGGAGTTCCTATACAAACAGCAGTGGCTGTCCTTTCCAGGCATCTGCAGGATGCAGAAGCACTTCATTTGTATGCGCTCCCACCGCATTGTACCATGTCCTAATAGGTTTTGCATCAAGCTTATAGCCCATGGCTGCAAACTTGTATTTATTGAATGGATTGGAAACCTAGATTACTAAATGAAATGTCTGATCTGTCTCCAGCACTAAAGCAGGGGTCTCAAACATGCATCAGCCCACGGAGTTATTTCCTGCGGCGTGCCATAGCTCCCCGCTTCTGTCCCCCGAGCGCGCCAGATCCCCGCTCCTCAGCCTACCTGCCAATGCTTTCGCTTTGGACTTTCCAGGAGGGAGAGGGGAGGAGCGGGGACACGGTGCACTCGGGAGGAGGCAGTGAAGAAGCAGGGCCAGGGCAGGGATCTGGGGAAGGGGTGAAAAGAGGTGGGGCTGGGGCAGGGCCTCATGAAAGGGGTGGAGTAGGGGTGGGACCAGGAGCGGGGGAGTGTTTGTATCTTTGTATGAAAAGATGTCAGTGATGCGGCCCTTGGGTCAATGTACTAGTCGTCATGTGGCCCTCATGATGATTTGAGTTTGAGATCCCTGCACTAAACAGTTAAGCTTACTAGTTAGAATGGATTGTGTAAAGACAGCCCTGTCCTGTAACCGTACAGCCAGTAAGAAAATGTTTCCCTATCGCTCCTGCTGACAGTCCTTAACTGTTCTCTTCTGTTCCACACTCTTCTGTAGGCTTTTAATCAGAAAAACTTTTGCTTTTCAATTCTAAAGTTTTCTTTTAATCATTCAGTAGGGGAGGAGCCAGAGTCAGTTTGCAGATTTCCAAGGGCGTAAGCCAAAGCTTCCTGAGTCTAGACTCTCTCTCCCCGTCCCCTCCAGCCGTGTTTCTGTAGAAGGCTTTGTTCCTGCAAAAGGGCTTTAAAATCAATACACAAGTTCTTTGTGTGTCTCAGGGGTGCTTTTGAATAACTGGACTCAGTCTTAGACTTTGGACTCTTTGAATCTGTACTGATAGGTTTTCATTTCATGTAATTTAGTTTTCTGTATAGAGTTGTTACATTTCCGAAGGTTTATTAATATTTCAGTTGATTAAAACTGAGTGTTCATATAAACTGAATCAGCACCAAACTACTGCCATCTCCATAAGGCAGAGGAACTAACTTAGTTTGTACTTCGTTTTTTTAGAAAGGTCTCTACTTCGCTGGCTACCCTCTGCACTTACCCTTCTTGTAGTGAAGGGGATTATCTCCACTGAAGAGCCCTTGCTTTGCACCCAAAGGATAGTGGAGCTGATATTTGCATTCATTCATTGGAGGTAGCATGGTCGGGGGAGAAAGGAAATGTCCTGGCTTGTAGAGTAAGTTGCTGCACTGACCTCTGGCATCACCAGGCCAAGTTGCAACCTCCTTATTTTGTCATGCTTCCTTCATATTTTGAATCTGATCTACAAAGCTTCCCTTAACCCAGGAGCCAGGGCCTCTTGCTCATCTTGGGTCCAGTCAATTTTGAACAACTAGGCTTCTAGGGAGGTTGTTTAAATAGGTGTCTGAGTCCTGTATTAAGATGATCTGGGTGGCTTTGTCTCAGAAGTTCCACAGTTCTTTCCAAGCGGGAAGTGGCTCATGGAGACACATGAACATGCTTTTCTTGGAACACTGTTTTTCACCATAATCTTCACCAATTATACATCTCCCAACTGATAAGTCAAGTCATACTTGAGGTTTTACTGTGTTTAAACTTCAGTAAATGCTTAAATCATTCATTTGGATTGAAGGTCATGTCCATTATAACCTCTCTTCTGCACACCAAGTTTAAAAGACCTCTGATAACCTTGATTAAATGGGAATGAATTTTAGCTGGTAAACGTTTAGAGGCAAACATATATTTCTGACCTGTTCTGTTGACCCAAATGTCATCTTTTGCTGTTTAAATTTCAGTAAAATCTAAAACTGACATTGAAGCCTGTCTGATCAGGTGCCTGGTAGTCAGTGGATTTGAGGAAGCAAACAGAACAATTACCTTTGTGCCAATTCTTGTAACTTGTGTTGGAAGTATCTAATCGTTTTTGGTCTTATTCTCAAGAGAGCCTAAGTATACGTTGCTGCACATTAACAAGTGCCCAAAATTGTGGCTGGAAAAGCCAGCAAGTTAAGATGAAAGATGCATTGCAAATGATTGGGTCTTGTGCAGTTCATCTCTAAAGCTGCTGAGCTCTGCAAGGAGATGCTAATATGGCTTCCCCTTCCTATGAATAAACAGGTCTGAGGGCCTTTGTTCTGTCCCTCAGTGCAAACCGGTAATGCCATTCTAACTTTTTTGTTTTGGAAAATGGACTGAATCCTGCAGGGAGAAGCACAGTTATATGGACACTGAAATATCAATCATAAGGGCCAAGTAACTCCACTGAGAACCAGAATGTGGGTTCCTTGTCTTCCTAATGCAGTAGGTGTTGGGAGAGCCTCACACTCAAGCAGTATTTTGGCCTCTCCTGGCAGTAGTGGAAGAAGGATCTGTGTCCAGTGTTCTGTACCTAGATGAAGGGTCCCTTGCAGCATGAGGAAGAGATCAATAATCCAGGGATATGTGGGGGGAGCTTTGAGCCACTCCTAGATGCATAGCAGCCAGAGTGGCAATGAGCAGATTTTTTATTATTATTTATTTTGGCTGTTTCCACTGGCGTGTCTTCCTTTCTATGTCTTTAGCTGACATTTCAAGTTCAATGACAAATTGTAGCTGCCAGGAGTCTCCAGGGAAAAATGATTCATTTGTCCTGTTCGCATGTTTAAATTAACAGTCTGGGAACTGTGCTTGTAACTCTGTTTGCCTACCTTGTTTTGCCTGCAGTGTTTCCATCTTAGAAATGATACAGAAGTTTCAGACACTTCAGTGATCACTTCACCAAAGCAAAAACATACGAGTGTGAGAATATTCACCAGTTCAGCTTAGAATTGTTTCTGGAGGTATCCTGGTTTCTGAAGGCTTCTACTTGCTGCAAGTAAAGCTCAGACTCTTTCAAAAACTGCCTGTTCGGCTCTTGGGAGGTGTTAGGTAGCATATAAGATGGTTTGGGGATACTAAATGCAAGACCAATGAAGCAACTTTATTTGGAATCCTCAATTCTAAACCCAGCATGAGCTGTTGTAGTGAGAAACAGCCCTATGGTAGCTGATCTATCCAAACTCTGGGTACAATTGCAATTTTTGCTGCTTGTTTTGTAATCCTTAAATTCCAGCATATGCAGGTCTCCTTTGCCTTTGATCTTTGTCCTGGATCAATCAATCCTTTCTGCTTTTGTCAGCTGACTTTAGGCATTCAGAAGTTACAACAATGCAGTTTCTTTGGAAGGTGACTTGCTAGGTCTCCATTCTTTTATGGCGGGAGAGCACTGCTGGGCCATCACAATGCCTCCCACAAGTGTGCTGTCCCTAGAGCAAAATATTTCCAGGCAGCTTTTGCAGAATTTGTCTCTCATTTTGGCACTCGGTTTAGTAAACTAGGGTTGAATCCTGTATTATTAAAATGGATCTCTTTAGGCTCCTGAGGTGAGAATGAGACCCAATTATAAAGCACTGACTTGAAGCTATCTGCAGAGGACATTGCAGAAGTTCATCTGTGATTCTTTCTTCACCATCATAATGCTAAAGACTTCAATTTTCTGTTAAAGCAAGTGTAGATTTTAGAGCATGATTGTGTAGCAATCTTAAAATTAACAATTATGCTGCAATTTGCATGGTTGCATAATTGCATTGTACACAGGGTGATTATTACTATTCATTAGCTCTTTGGTTCCCTATTCTTTATGCCTTTGCAGAGCAAGAAATCCTTGCATGATGCAGTAATTCTCAGATTTGTCTGCTTTCTTCTTGTGAGCAAACAGGACAGGGGAAAGCCTCTTGCTGCTTTGGCAGATCACTGGTGGTAAAACATACTACCAAAAGGAAATTGGAGTTTGGAACATAAATTTGGTCTTTGCAGTAACTGTGACACTTCCTGTTTCTCTCTGGCACCCCCTCCAGCTGATATAGGGGTAGTGTTGATGGGGTCCATTGACATGTACCACCAACCTACCTTGTCTGGAAGGAAGCTGTGATTGTTTTAAGGGAGGCTAGGGATCCTGTGAAGCCCTTTGGGGATGGAAGGGCCTGCAGATTATCTAGCTTTCTGCAGTGCTTGCAGAACCAGATTCCCATCTCTTTCATTGCCCTCTGTGCTTGCAAGAACTGAGCATACAGTCAAAGTGCAGGATTAGCATCAGTGCTTCCAAACACAGCTGCTGAATCTAATTTTAGGTCTACTGGTTTAGATTGTGTCCCTTTTTAAATATGAACTAACATTTAGATCTTTTCAGAATATAATTAAATAATTGGTATCTGAGCTGGCAGCCTGTAGACCAGGTTTCAGTGGGATTCATAGATTCCAAGGCCAGAAGGAACCGTTGTGATGTAGTCTGACCTCCTGTATGACACAGGCCAGAAACTAACCAAATTAATTCCCAGAGCAGATCAGTTGGGAAAACATCCAGTCTTTATTTTAAAATGGCCAGTAATGGAGAATCCACCACAACCCTTGGCAAATTGTTCCAGTGGTTAATTACCCTCACTCGCTTAGAAATGTGTCCTTGTTTCCAGCTTGAATGTGTCTAGCTTCAGCTTCCAGTCATGAGATTGTACTATCCCTTTCTCTGCTAGATGGAAGAGTCCAGTATCAAATATTTGATACAAGTGCTCCCCATGGAGAGCCCTCTTGGAATGAGCGTTGTAATGGCAGTGCTCAGCGCTAAGACAAAACAGAAGCACTAGCAGATCTGCATGTTCTGTATACCCTGTGGACTTGGTAGGGGGTGGGGAATCTCTTGCATTGCAGTTTATCAGGGCTATGAGGATGATGCATTCTGTACAGGACACTTTCAGGTAAAGGCAGCACAGTGGCATTCATGTTGAAAGGCCTCAATAGATTCATCCCCTAGAATCCTGTTTTTCAAAGCAATGCATTGTTGTAGGTGAAACAAACCTGTGTCTCCGTGGGCATTCCCCGGTTACTAAGGAAGAAGCTGCACGGTGAAACGTGTGGCCTTTTGACCACTTTCCTTGGTTTAATCAGGGTTATGCAATGTCAATAAATGCAGAAAAGGGAATCATCTTCCTGGTATTTCTGAGAGCAGCTGCCTTTGACTTTCTTCCCTTTGCTTCTGGGACTCTCTTTCTATCTTGGGTTTAATTCATGTTCCATTGCTTAAAGGAGCTTCAACATGGAATCCTCTCAATTTCAAAACATGAGTTAAAAGTAATTTCCAGTGCTATCCTGAGTCCCCCTGTCAATTTGTGTGGCTTTACAATTGCATTTTCTATTTACTAAGTTATTCTCTTTCCTGTTGCTGGTGTGAGATGTCCTACAGAGGGAGAAACAAGCTAGACAAAGTGCTGTCAGATGCACAGACTGAAAACAGGATTTTCTTTAATTGTTCAGTCCCAGCCGTTTTGGACGTTGCTTGTAACAACAGCAGATAAGTTTTCTGACAGGAGTGTGATCGTTAAGTCAATGTCACTTTAACAGGACAGGAATGAGAACTCCTCCCACTCTGTTTGTGATAAACTCATAGTGAAAATGGTGCGTAGACCACGCTTGAGGTTTGTGAGCTTGCCTCCTTTGCAGTGCTACAGCCCATCTGTCACAAGTCTGCGTGACTTAGGCTATGCCTACAACCATGCTGCTGTAGTGTAGACACTTGCTTCAACGACAAAAGGGGGTTTTCCACTGCTGTAGTAAATCCGCCCCCTCAAGAAGCAGCTGCTAAATTGTTGGAAGAATTCTTTTGTTGACCTAGTGGTGTTTACACTTGAGCTTAGATCCATTTAATAATGGCTCTCGGGAGTATACATTTTTCATACTGCTGAGTGATATAGTAGGTCAACCTACGTTTTTAGGTGTAGACCAACCCTTCGAAAAATGTTCATCGCAGTCTTAGCTCCTAGTGCTAAGTCCTTTAGCATTGTAAGACAATATTAAAAATTAAAGATGACACTCAAAGTACAGTGCTATGTAGCCTTTTAAACAAGTCCCAGTAACCAGATGTATTGCATCTTTACAGCTCATCTGGCCTCAAAGGAGATTAATTTTTGTTATGTCCCAAATATGGTCACATATGTGTTTTATTTAGGTTTAACTGCAGTTTATTATTTAAACAAATACAAGGGGATTAAAACATGGTTGGGGTTTAGTAAAGCTGTACAAATTGTTATACAATATTAAACATCAAATGTTTGTAATAATCTGTTTTTTTAATACACTAACTGCCTGATTAAATCCTAATTGCAATCCTTATTTGAGCATGATTTTGAGTTGTGACTAGATTAACTGGAAATGATACTGAATTTTAGTGGAATTATTTTTGTCACAGGTTTTCTTGGCCCTTTTAAAGAGAGGTCCTTGTGCAACCAGGATTCAGTAAGAATTTAGTTTGTAGGACAAAGTTTGATACATTGTCTGTCTGAAGTGCAAACTTTAACCCTTTCATAGCGATACAAAAATAGTTGCTGTTGCTGAGGAATTCATTTCCTTCTCTCCTTCCATGAAAGTGGTAGGTAGCCGCCTTAATTTTTATGTAGGTAAAAACTCAGTCAAGTGTCCTTTGAAAACCATTTAGGTAGATTTTACTGAGTTCTAAATGATCCAGTTTGCACCACAAAATATCATTAGAAAGATCTTTGAGGCTAGTATTTGTCTTCTGTTTGTACAGTACCATCCGTACATTTAACTTTCCAGTAACAGAGCTTTGGTAGCTCTACTCGCTTGTCCGCAGGCAGGAATTTAGAGAGGGGTCTGGAGGTTGTTCCGAGGCAAACCAAAACATAAACGTCGCAAATTACAGAAGTTTTGGTGCCTACCATGTTATCGTAGTCAAAAATAATCCGAGAACCACAGCATCAAGTGCATCTCCTTCTACATTTACAGAGTCCCCGACCTTTCGACCATCCAGCCTTCCCCAGAGTGATGCCTGCTGTCTCCTGAGGCATTGGAAAACCTAGTTTGGAAGAATAATAAAGATATGGTTGATGCTGAACTACAACGTGAGTCCTCAGATTATTTTGTTTACAGCAACGCCATGTGCACCAGTGAGTCCTAATGAACGCAGATTGCACAGCACCAGTTGTTACAGCATATGTATTAGCTGGGGGGTTTCCTCAGTGAAATTTTGTTCGTATCTATTTCCATTTGGAATGATTAAATTGCAGGGGATTGAGTGATTTCAGCAAGGTCAAGTAGTAAGTCAGTGATGCAGCATGAACAGAACAGAACAAAGACCATTGTGGCACCCAGGCCTTGGTTCTAACCACTAAGCCTTATGGGTGCCGTAACGGAATTCAGTTAATACTTAATTTAAAGGCAAAACCAAATGTATATGGGTCAGTAATGGGGGAATCTAAACCTGCTGATTGATTTTCATGGAAACATCCCATTTCCTACTGTAAAATTTCTTGCTCTGCTGGGCACAGTGGTAAGTGCTTTTGTATAAATTGATAGTGGTGTCATGTTGAGTCAGCAGTCAGTGAAAAGTTCATGCCACCGGAGGTGTGAACTTCCCACTCTACCTAGTCATGGCTGGAGAGGCGGAAGAATGTATCAGTCTCTCACCTTTTGAACATCAGTGCTGTTAAAAAGTACTCAAAGCACCCTTCCCCTGCCGAAAAGTCATTGAAACTTTGCAAGGAATTTGTTTAGGGTAAGATAGGGAGGTAGGAAACCCCTGGCCCAGGGGCAGTTCCTATCGAAAGTCTTAGTCATTCCTTTTTGAACTGCTTTTAAAATGTATTAGAATGAATACAGTTAATCAATGTGGAGTTGGAGCATTCTCTTTAAAATGACTCCTAAGCTAGGGAAGGGAGTGCAGTGTAAGGGAAGCTCTCTGCAGACTGGCGCTTGCTCCAGTGACTGCTGCTGCGGGAGTAAGACCTTTGCACTAGCAGTGAACCCACTGAGCGCAGAAGGTAGCAACTGCAATAGTTTCATAGCCAACCTGAGGACAAATTCTCTTGCCACTGAACTGAAGCAAGACTGTACCCTGTAGAGAGAAATGTGTTGTGAGCAACCGGAGACTTGGATTAACTTGGACCTTTAGATGTTGGAGCTCCAGGGCTACATCAGTACATTTTCTGTAGGGCTCTGAGGAACAGAAGGCTGGTTCATTTGAGAAGAGTCCAGAATGTCTCTGCAGTACCTGAATAAGGAGAAGGTAACATACTTCAGAGCCTAGTCCAGAGTGATTATCCATTCCTTCAGTCTGTCTATATATAATGCTCTTATCTGCACATTTGGATGCATGCAAGACATTCCTGTGATGGACAGGAGTATTTTTCCTGCATGGTGGTAGAGCAAGGGAGCTCACATCCAGTTTTTTCATTAAAAATTTGTCCACTGAAAAATATCTATTGAGAACTGGTGGCAGTGTGCTTTTCCTTAGACAATGCAAAGCACAGAAATACAAGAGACAGTGTTTTTATACAGCAGACTGAAAGTGCCTGAATTCAACTCAGTCCAGCTGGAAGAACATAGTGAAGAGAAAAGAGTATAGATTATTAGGCTATAAGGTAAACCGGGACAAAGAGGGGGATTTTAGTTTACACTAACTATAAAATATGTAATTTTTCTCTGTTACAAATAAGTTGTTAATTAAGGATGAATTAGCTAATCATCCTGAAGTAACTAATAGAGATGTATGCATCTTTCATGCGCCCTCCCTCCCCAATGCTCTGTCCCAGGGAAAGCTGAAATGTAGTGATTCAGCCAAATGATCAGTTTTATTCCTCCAAGTGCAGAGAACTGTTAAGACTCTTGTGTTTCTCAATAGATGGTGAGTTGGCCACAGTCTTTAAAGCATAAGTGTTTCTGTGAATAAAGCCGTAGGGTCTCATGGGTTGACTTTGGAGGTTTTTGGAGGAGCAGAGGCAGTTTCTTCTGAAGCTTTTCAGAATGTGTTCATTCATGTGCTTTATTCTGCCATAAAACAGGTCTTAATTATTTAGACACCACCACCACCCCCATTACATGTGTCAAATAAATGATCTAGGAACATTACACTCTAATGAAGCTGCTCTGTTCCTTGTAACTTCCTGAAATGCATGAAGTCTGTAGCTCCCAATTAATCCACTAGTAAATGAGCTATAGCGTTTTGTCAGTAGGAACTGCCTTCTACTATACAAATAGGCAAAGGTCCTGTGCATCATCAAGTAAAAGGTTTCCAGCGCAAGATAGGATTTAGTGTAAGGAGAAGAGCTTTGTTACTCACTGAAGTGTGATCTTCTCTGTCTTTCAAGAGCTGAAGATGAAGCGGCGAGCATCAGACAGAGGAGCTGGGGAAACATCCGCTAAGGCAAAGGCTCTTTGTACAGGGATTTCTGGAAGTAATGCCAAGAGAGCAGGCCCTTTCATCCTAGGTAAGCAGAAGAGGTTTTCTTCATCCCCTCTGCTGTATGAGGTAGAATGTTAATGGTTGCAAAGCTTAAGGAGAACAGATTCAATAAAATGAGTCAAAGCAGAATTGTAATCTAGATTTTTGTGCCTAGCAAAATTCGCTTCATCTGATGTTGACTGTAGCACAGCACAGACTCACCCCTGTGGCGCCTCTTGCTGGTTGTCCTTGGGAATTAACTCTTTGACCCAGGAGCACCCTCTGCAGGCAGGTGATCTGCTTGCTGTTGGCCCTCGTGTCCCTCCCTGGACCCTGGTGCCCTGTTGACTGGAGTGCTGCCCCCTGGCAGTACCTCACCAATCTGGGTCTCCCCTCCCTGGGGGAACCCCCAACTCACTATCCCCACTTTGCTTCAGTTTTGGCTACTGCCCAGTCTCCATCTAGCCCCCATTCACTGGGGGAGACTGCAGTATCAGCCACTCATCACAGGCAAAGGGGTTTGGACCTGCTGCCTTTGCCTGCCCCCTGCAGCCCCCAGTACCTCTTGGCCTTATGCTAGGCCACAGCCTGGGGCTTTCCAGGCAGGAGCTCTCCAGCTCCTCTGCCTTTTCCTAGCCCTGTTCCACTCAAGTGCCCTGTCTCTAGCTCCCTGCAGCCAAGCCCATCTCCCTCTGCAAACAGAGACTGTCTGGGCTCCTGGCTCACTTCCCCTTATTGGGGCCAGCTGGGCCTGATTGGAACCTGGCCACAGCTGAGCCTGCTTTCTCCCAGTCAGCCCAGGCTTCTTGCCCCAGCCACAGCCCTCTCCTGGGCTGTTTTAAGTCACAAAGGGCAGGAGCGGGTAACCACCCTGCTACATTGACAAAGCCCCCAGAAACCCAAAAGATACATTGACAAAGCCCCTGTTCTATTATTAGTTGTCCCCCGTAATCAGTGGGCTTCTGTGGTCCTGTGGGTCCTCCCCTTAGGCTGGGGGGGGATCCTTTAGCGGTGGGCAGGCTTCGCCCACTTCCCGGAAACCCAATAACTACAACGACAAAGCAGCAATCCTTGGAGCTCCTGTAACTGGAAAATTAAGGCTGTTTGTCCTGCTAAACACGTGTTACAGGCATAGCCATTAGGGGCACAACTGTGAGCCCCTGCTTTTATTGATTTATATTAAATTGTATCCAAAGGCAAACTCTCTTCTTGAGGGTGATGTGTGAGGAGTCCTGGGGTGTATGTTCAACCCCACTTCACTTTGAATATGCTGTTAAATTAGCGCACACAGTTTACTGAAGTAACACAGTGGCTGTTCGCTCCTTGATATGTGTCCTGTTGATGCTTGCTCGCTCTCTCTCTAGCTCTCGGCTGTCACTTGCATAACATAGTTTTTAGAGTTATTTTGCATAACCCCAAGATCCGTGTGAAGTCCATTGTATAAAATGTATCAGATCATCTGTTATTAAAAATGGACTAGTTAAGATGGGGAATCAACACTGGGGGTTATTCTGGTGCATTCCTTTAGGAGTGGCAGCTAGATTCAGAGGTTCAAGAGTTCCTTACCACAGCTGCTGGTAGCAAATGTAAAAGCTATATGGTTTAGGCATGCAGAAATCTGTATTTCTGTAGGGACATCTGGACACTGTGTAGTGTTTGCCAAAGGTCTCTTCTGTGAACAAATGGACCATTGTCCAAGGAGGTTCGGAATCCAGCATCCTTTATTGTTTTCTTAAGAGTACAATCTGTGGGAAGAAACTGACAGTTTCATGCCCTGCTGAAAAAGGAACTTGACTTAGACTTATACAAACTGTATGACAGCTGAATATTGACATAACATTGAATTAGTCATAGCTTCTTAAAGGAAAACAAATCTGTTCTGCTTTGTGTTGGTAGGTCCACGTTTAGGTAACTCCCCAGTGCCAAGTATTGTTCAGTGTTTGGCAAGAAAGGATGGGACAGATGACTTCTATCAACTAAAGGTAAGCAAAACACCTGGGGTGTGGATTCTGAGACTTTTTAACCCTTGCTCCATCAGAGAAACTGCCTGAATCCAGGGAGAATGCAGCAGTCTAAAGCCTTGTATACAAGCCTTGTAAAACTTCCTGCCAGCCGTTCATCCCCACTCACAGCAACACTGGTGCAAGTGTTAGCTCTCAAGCAAAGCCTCAGCTGCTGCTGCTCTGAGCAGGGTTAAACAGCTGTGCTTAACACACCAGTGGCTTTCTGGAGCTCTCTGTGCACTACCGCCACTAAGGGAACTGAGCTGTTGTACTGGCAACAAAGGGGGAAAGGCTCAGGGGTGCTTGCAAAAGGCAATGTGTGTTTCCTGTGAGCTCATCACATTCATGCTCTCTCATTCTGCACATATGTTAGTTCAGACACTGTGTGGCAAGTACATAAATCAAGCTCTGGTGTAATTCCATTCAGCTGTTAAATGCACGTGTGAATGTTTAAACTGTACAGCTGTAGCGAAATATTTGGGGGGACTTTGGTTTTTCCTAAAAGAATAAGGCTTTTTTTTCTTTTCCCAAAGATCCTTACCTTGGAGGAAAGGGGTGACACAGGAATAGAAACCCAGGAGGAGCGACAGGGCAAGATGCTGCTGCACACAGAGTACTCTCTCCTTTCCCTTCTGCACAATCAGGATGGAGTGGTTCACCATCATGGGCTCTTTCAGGTACCGCCAGCCACCTCAGGCTCTCTGAGGACACTAGCAACTGCACTGGACCTTGACTACTACTCTGTGCAATGCGTGACTCACGCGGACCGTCTCATGCATAGAGAATTATCAGCCTGCAAGCTGTGATTAGGGCGACTTTTTGTCATGGATATTTTTAGTAAAAGTCACGGACAGGTCATGGGCAATAATGAAAAATTCACAGCAGCATCTGATCTGTCCTTGACTTTTACTAAAATTACCCATGACAGAATGGGTGGCCTGGGCAGCTGTGGGAGGTGAAGACTGGGAGCTCCAGGGTCAACTTCTGCTGGAGGCTTCAGGCTGCAGAGGGCTCCCCACTGCCTCCCACAGCAGCCAGGAGCTATGGGGATCCTCCCTGCTGCCTGCCGCAGCTGTGAGCTGCCACATTCCCACCTGCCACGTGCAGCAGCCGGAAGCTATGGGGGTCCCTCTGCTGTGGCCAGGAGCAGCGGGGATTCCCTCTGCTGTCTGGTCCCCTGCCGCCAGTGGGGAGCAACAGGAGTCCCCCTTGCTGGCTGGGCGCAGCGGGTCCCCTGTCTGCCATGGTGGCCAGGAGCAGTGGCAGGGAGCTGTGGGGAGGCAGGGGAGCCTGCAGCTCCCATATGGCACTGGCTGAAGTCACGGAAGTTTTTGGAAATCACAGATTCTGGGACCTCCATGACAAAATCGCAGCCTTAGCCATGATTAATCAGTGCCTCTTAAAGCAAGCAAACGTATTGCAGAGACAATTCATGTTAAATACTGATGAAATAAGACTTGTGAGATATATTAGATTATAAAACAGAACATGGGTTATGATATGTGCACTTGTGAGCCTTCCTGTTCTGCTTAACACTGAGAAGTAGCCTAAAGCAAGTACAAGAAACATGAATGTCGGTCTGAAGAGGCTCTTCTGATACAGCTATAGAATTTGGATCCCACTCCAGGAAAATGGAATTGCTCTATGTTCTTGGCTTCATATTTGTGCTAATTAGCGAAGCGCCTTTTTAGAATGCAATCTATGCTTTGCAGTTTCAGTAATTGGTCTGTTGTTGAATTGGGAGAAGCAGACAAGTTTCCAAGATGCTGTTTCAACATGTTAAAATAAATTTGTAAATGTGCTAATTAGCAATTAAATATCTGTAAGTGAACCAATTGCAGGGCTGTTAACACCTCTGAAATAAGTCATTTATTGAGTCTGTGACAGGTTGGCCGATAAGAGGTGTTAGCAGTGATGCAGGTGATTGTTCACTTGCTGCCTAAATGTTTGTCAACAGCCTGTTTCAACTGAGGCTCTGTCTATGCTGTAACAAAACCAGAGGGCTCAGCTACAGTCCCGTGTCTGGTTTCTGAGCATGCTGGCATTTGAGGTAGGTTTTGGTTGTGTCGAGTACCCATGCTAGTTGCACTGCTCAGGCCAGGAAATGCGGACTAAGCCCTATAGTTGCCAATCTTAAATCAAACAAGTGTGTCCCGGGTAATCTCTTATCTGTGCTTTGCTTATTACGTTATTGAAACTATCTAAAAGACCATCTTATTCTCTAATGCTCTGTTCCTAAGTAATACCTATGTGCCCTGCATGTGCAAACTAGACCATTTATTTAAACTCCATTCCTTGCCTCCGTCTGCCACTACAGGATCGAACTTGTGAAATCATAGAAGATCTGGAAACCAACAGAATGGTCAGGAAGATGAGGAAGCGCATTTGCCTTGTTTTAGACTGTCTCTGTGCTCACGATTTCAGTGACAAGACAGCAGATTTAATCAACCTGCAGCATTATGTCATTAAAGAGAAGAGACTCAGCGAACGGGAGACTGTTGTTATATTCTACGATGTGGTACGAGTGGTGGAAGCATTACACAAGGTACGGTCTCCATTTAGCCTATGCACGTGTCTTGGGGGAGTTTCATCTCAAATTAACATCCTGGACTTCATAAAAGCAACTGAGGGATTACAAAGGATGGATACATCTCAGCTCTTTTTTCCAATAACACAATCCTTTTCAAACATTAAGCTCTATGCAAGCTTTGGTATTCTGAGCCATACCAGAGCATCACCTCTCTCCCCTGCTGTTTATTGATGGCACAACAGTTGCTGGCTGAGGAGAGAAGGCAGTTGGATTAGATGTAAATCAGATGAACAGCAAAACTATTAACTTCAACAAAAAGAAACTTTCTGGGTTTGAGGCTAATCAAATCCAGGAACCACTCCAAAGCATTCCCATGGAAGCAATATAAATCATAAGTAAGATAAAAATTTATTCTGAGATAAAAACCCTATGCTGCTAGTTTGAGATCAATGAACTGGAAATTACTGTGCTATAAAAATAGATTCCACTGAGGTTTCTGACTTGGTAGGCTGTTAAGTGACATCCGGCCTCCCTTAGCAGATGCACATTCAGAAGAATTTCTCAGTCGAAAGGGGCATTGCTGGGATGGGGCAGCCTGCGGCTCAGACCCAGCAGCTTCAGTCGGATGTACCGTGCAGCAGACCTGAGTTAGTAGGATTCTTACACTGTGGTTTTGAACCCAGACAACAAGAATGAAGCAGACAGAGTAGTGCAAGAGCACTGGATACACCCTCAGTGACAAATTAACACTTTGAATTTCATGGGGATATCACCAAGCTCATTAGATAAAGGGCCCTCGATATCTGTGTTAGGGTTATATTATTTGGGTACAGCCAGCCGCCTTTACAGGTGTTTACCCCCAGAACCAACTGAAAAATACCAGACTGGGCCTCAGCAATGTTTGCAGACACTTATGTTGCTATTTTGAATGTAGGCTGATCCAGCTATATCTCTACATTGTAGGCTTTACCTTCCCAGGGCTGCTCGTGTGCTGGAATAGCTCTTGGATTGTATATCACAATAACAAATTCAACAGGCTAAGAGTGTGAGCATTTGCCTCTGCATCATCCTCTGACTAGAAGAATATTAGTCTCTAAAATCGGATTAGTGCTTTGTATCTTCTGAGTGTTGGGACCAGAAATGAAATTCTAAGGATGCTTGTGTTCATATATCATCTGATCTAATATGGAATCTGTCTTACAGAAAAATATTGTGCACAGAGACTTGAAGCTAGGAAACATGGTGCTAAACAAAAGGTAAGTCCTTCCGAGGGCTTCTTTTTGCATCTGTTTTGTGGTGCTTTCTTAAGGGATTTCCTTTCTAGCAGACATCTCCTTCATGGGTTACAGAGGGGTGCAGATCTTTAAGTTCATACATGGCTGCTAGTCCAGAGATGGTGAGGGGAAAGGAGCAGTTTAATCTTTTGTCTGTTGTCCCCTCCTTTGCCAAAATTCTGTTCTTAGCGGTGCTCCAAAAGTGAGCAGAGCCCAACCAATCTCAGTTCTCCCCCCACAACGTACTTCCACTGCCCACACCAAGCTTGTTACCCTGTTGTCTAGACGTCAGGCATGCAGACTCTTGGGTTCTGGTCTCAGCTCTGCTACTAAGCAGTGCCTCGGTTTGCTCACCTGTATAATGTGGATGACACCGATTGGCAACATTGAGATTTAATGTTTGTCACATGCTTTGAGATTTGCAGATGAAAGTCCCTGTGTAAGAACTGAGCATTAATCCTGTGCCTGGATCCTGCTTGTGGCAGGTGCTCAGAGCCTGGGAATTGTGGTGGTGATAGGCAAACTGAAGTTTTTACCCTTCCTGGTCTGTTCAAGTACATTTCCTCTCAGGTCTTGAGCTGTTCCATCTCCAGATGGAATCACACTATTCTCCTTCTCTCAGACCAGATTGAATTTCATATCCTAATTCTAGATGGATTTGAGCCTGAAATTTCCATTCTTAGCTGTTACATAAGAGGCTGCTAATAAACATGGCAAAGTTATTGGCAGATTAGTTTTCAGTTTCTAATGTTAATCCCTTCTACACTGCACAATTTGAGCAAAGCTTAACTGACTGCTAACTTCAAATGGGTAATCAGCCTCTAGCACCAATTCCGAAGCTTCCGGAGCAAAGTCTATGAAAATCTTTCTTACTGCCAAACAATTAAGGGTTATTTTCAAGCTTTATAGAAGGCAGGATAAAACCTTTGAATAACCTATGGCCAGTGAAAAGACCAAGTCAGACTAGATAATCATAATGTCTTTTCTGGCCTTAAACTCTACAAATCTATGAAGGAAAAAGTTTATAGCAAAGAGAACATAAATGTGCGGGTAGTGGCGGTGGCCTGTGCTAGACAGGAGGCCAGACTATCACATCAGTCTTCTGGCCTTAAGCTCTGACTCTAAACAGCTTCCTTTCTGCAGGCTGGAGAGTGGGTAGGGAGTGGATTGGGAAATGGATCTTATCTCGGTAGGACATTAAAGAGAGAAGGGAACAGATGCTGGCTTTACCTGTAAGCTAGTTGTCTTGTCTATACTAGTAAAACCCCAGAGACAGACAAATGCAAGTAAGCGTTGAAAAGATATGATGGTTTGACAAGTCTAAAGTGCCTGGGTTTTTGTGGGGGTTGGGATGTTTGGATGCTAAAGTGTACCTCTCCTGGGATCATTCAGGTTGTATATAGCTCAGATCAAACTAGCTTTATAATATCCACTCATAATTATAGTTTAGTGCGGGTCTAGGCTACAAGCAGGCTATAAAAAGCACTGCATTAGTGCAAGATCTCCCTTAAAGAGCAGTTATAATCTGTAGTCAGTTTTACGTTTACTTTGCAGGTTTTCATTGTGTGACTTACAGGGGAAAAAATTTGCTGTTTACAGATCAGATGATGTTTTGGTAACTGCTGATACCAATTTCTGCCTCGGTCTGAAAATCCAACTTTATTGCCTCTTACCTCATCACTAGTAACAAAGATTCTTTAGGTGGGATTTATCTGACCGTTCGGGTGCACAAGGCAGAATAGAACCCTATTGGTTCTGCAGGGCTAATGGGAGTAAAAGCATGGTCAGTAAAGTGCAATCAGATCCCAAGATATGTAGAGAGCTAGACATGTTAATAAGCTGTAAATGGGTCCCATATTTACATGGTCACACTTCTCACTAGCACCGCCCTCTATATTTGGGACAAGGAGCCTTCTGAGTGGTCCTTTTAAAATCTGTGTTCAGCAAGTTCTGCACTGGCTAAGCTGACCCTTCTGTCTCTCCCCAAGTTGTCTGGTGTCAAATACCTGTTTGCGCTTTCTCATTTTTCCTGCAGGATGGGTGCTCCTAGCCTGTTACCTTGTGACAGAACCTGCTTTCATTCTGTTGTCTTGCTGACTCCCTTTTCAGCTTCAATTGTATTTTGCTGCTGCTTCTTTCACAACTGGTTTGAAGTTGCTTAAACTCTGGGACCTGATTCTGCCCTCAGTTGCACCTGAGATGCCCCATTGAAGACAGAGGGATTGGGTGGGTGTAAAGAAGGCAGAAAGAGGCCCTTGTTTTTGTGGAAATGAGCCAGAAGTTAATTACTTCTGATAACTTATTTCAGTTAGGCTTTCAATTTCTCTTCCACTGGCCAAACAGAAGAATTTTCTGTCTTAGAGCCATTGTGCCTGAAATATCCGAACATCCAGGTACATTCCCCTTCTCTGGGGAAAGTGAAATCTCCTGTTCCAGGGAGGTTGGCACAGCTTCTCTTCTTTTTTATGGGTGGGAGGTGCAACCCAAGTTCCTAGAAAAGAAACAGAGCATCAGCCAGAAGGCTCATAACTGAAGCATGACTCATTCAAACCAAACGGCACTGATGCAAATCTCCGGCACTGATGCAAATCTCCGTTTATTTCTCTCTCCCAGTTCTGTTGAAATGGGATTGACTGCCTTGAGGGAATAAAGCCATCATTTCTCTGCAGATAAATTGTAAGAGCTGGTCACCAGTGACTCAGTAACCCAAGTAAAGCTTAAAGTCTGCCCAAAAAAAGTGGAGGATCTTTTGAGTTAATCTTGTTTTCTGACACTTATTCAAAGCTGGACTTTAATTGAGTAACCAGTGGCTCAGTTCTGAATGCTGCAGTCCTATAGTATTATCTAACACAGCGTGCTGCTTTATCCTGATGTACAGTTGGCCTTGTTGGTCTTTGTTTTTGTGCCAAAAATCTTGTCTTGTCTTAATGAGGCAAACTTAGCTGGTAACTTCTCAAGCCTTTTAAACATAGTGAAAATAAAGTTTGCACTTTGAGAAGAGTTAGTCTTGTTCATTAGGCTCAAAGAAGTTGTATATCTCATTCTGTGTAGCAAACCCTAGGATTTCCCTTTGTGCATCAGTGTAGGCTATTCCTATCAAAACATAAATTGACTTGGAGAAACATTCATGTTCTTTCCACTCTTAGTCTCTCATCATTTTTAGCCATGCATGTCCTCCCAGAACATGAGCTCCATTACTTAAAATACCTCGTTGAATGTTGAACTAATCAGTATTTAAAATTCACGTTTAAAGTTAAATGGCCATCTAAGTTCCCATTTTACTAAGCTGGTGTGAATTTCACAGTAATTTTTAGAGTTCAAGATTTTAGTGACAATGTTTTAAAATAGCTTAATCCCAGTCATAACTTTCACCAGAATTGGCAAGATGCCAGGGGAACATGTTGCCACTTGATTCAGATTACACGACTGTTTCTATTGTTACCTCATGGCAGCACCATCATGCAATAGTTCATCTGCATAGTCTATATCATGATCAGCCTACAAGCTGTGGCGCATCTCAGATGCTCACTTGTATCCAGACTTGTCAGGGAAATGGGCACTTGTTGAGCATCACTTCTGCATGTGCTTCCATTAGCTTTGTGAAGTATTGTGGTAGAGTAATCTTGTGTTGCCTTGCTACTGTGTTGTCCCTATCTTGCCTCCAATGTCCACGTGTGGAATGTTCTTAGAGCTTCATATGTGTGTGGCCAGCCATGGCTCCTGCATCACGCCTTGGAGTTACTTTCCAGAAGCGTAGAGAATTAATGTCTTATATCCAGCTTCAGATTTCTAAAGCTCTGATTTGGGGTGGAAATAGTGGTCGTATTCTCAGTAGTTCGTGTTGGGGCTGTGGGGACCTGGGCAGTCAGTGTGTTACTGCGCTGCTGATTATTAGATGGAAGCTCTATATCAAGCAGTTTCAGGAATGACACATGCTGCACCTGCACATTTCTTCTATTGTTGTACCTTGAGCTCGAGGCCAAGAGTGCACATTTCTTAACCATCTCTCCCTGCAGCTGATCTGATACATTGGATGGTGATTTGGGGCTGTCTGGTTTTCTTGTTGGTTGATGTGATCAGAGAGAAGCTGTGGGGATCTAAAGTCTTATGCTCAACTCCCCCTGTACCAGCCTTCTGCTCCCACGCAGAATCTCTAGACACGTGCTGGCTGTGTGTACAATCCTACTTAGCCCCCAGTTCCTATTTGAAGACAAACAGAAAAGTCTTTACCTACCCTGACTGAAGGCTGTGATTCCCCTGCAAGAGTTGGTGGCTTTCAGTGCAAGGAGCTGCTTTCCTTGTGTTGTGTTTACGATCACAGCTGCAGGATAAGCTTTCTGTTTAACTCCTTTGGTTGCTGGAAAGAGGCAAAATGAGACTTCCCTAGGGCTCCTTGCTCCAAACATCACATGCCAGCGGGAGGCACCAAACTGCGCGCATGCATCCCTTACTAGCGAGAAGGGAAAGGCATTTGAAGTGACACCAAGATGCCTGGGTATAAAGAACTGTTTTAGCAAATATGTGCTAGGTTTACTTTTGTCTAAAATAACGAGTTTTATGGCTAGAATGCCATTAGCTGGAGAGAGAAACTCACAGGATCTTCTACAGCGAGTCATTGAAAAGGGGCAAGGAGGTAAGCTTTTGAGTAGCTTGCTGAGGAGGGGGCAGTGATTTGGGCTGATCAGAAATGTTATTTCAGTGCCAGACAAGCCTGTTGTAAAAACTCACGTTTTCTCCGTTGGCTGCAGTGGTGGAGTTGGCTGACGGTCGCTTTATAAAATCCAAACTACAGACATCATGTTCCTAGGCTAATGAAAATACTGCAGCTGTTGTCACCAGGGAAACCGATCCCAGCATGAAAACCTCTGGCTAGCTCAGGCCACCTTCAAAGTAACCAGTGCAGCAGCCTGAGTCTATATTTGCAAATCAGATCAGATTTCAGTGCCTAAAGAAAGCCAAGCAACTCTGAACATCTTCGTGTCTGTTAATCTAAACACTGAGCCTTTTAAGTCGCTAGCAAAGCTTGGATCTGCCATCCTTCCACAGCACGTCTCTTGGCATTCCACTCTTAATCTCTTGACAACAGTCTAATGGAAGTCTCTTGAACATCAGTCTTGTTTCTTAAATAAAAATAATGGGGAAACTCCATTGCCAGCCCACACTTGATTTTGTTTGATTCTTCTACTATTTCATGGATAAGTTTGACTGACTTAATCCACACCTGCCAGCAGTACGTTAGAAATACCTTCCCAGGGCATCATAATGTCATCTTCTAGACAGTGGCTTTGGCCTCCATCCTTTGGGTTTTATGTTGAGATTTTTAGATTGTTCAAGTGACTGTTGAAAGTAACAGGGAGGTAATTAATTTCATAATGAGCTTAACTCTGAAAGAATTTCTTAAATCAGATCAGGAAATCCTGTAGAAACAAGGGTATTTTGGTGTGAAAACTGTGTATATCTAAAGTTCTTATCCTCTTTACCTAGAAACAGTTATCTGTAAAGAAACCCCTAGTTATTGATTAACCATTGTCTGCACACTGGGTACTTTCATGTAAAAAGTATCTGTGAAAGCCTGGTTGTGTGCTGTGAAACACTGCTGCAGTGGAGTACTTGTTTGGAGATGGGTCTGTGTAAAGATTCGGGGGGAAGGAGGGTCAACTTCTCAAATGAAAAAACTGCCATTTCTTACTGCTCCCAAGAGGTGATAGAGATTTGAAAGCCTGACACAGAGGTCCAGCTGGGCACTTTGCCCCTTGCAGATACAATGCCAAGTCCTATTTTAGCATATTTAGAATGCCTCTCCCTCAGAATGGGCTGGTTTATAACCACGGCTGCCAGTGTAAAGCTGGTGTTTTATTGGCTTCCTGCAAAGAAGTATAGTTGTTTCTGCCTTTGTGTTAATTCCCTTGGTTCACACTGTCTGGCTTCTGACCTGGCTCTCCTTGCTCACTAATGCTTTGTAATCCTCCCCAGGACTCACCGAATAACCATAACAAACTTCTGTCTTGGAAAGCACCTAGTGAGCGAAGACGACCTGCTGAAGGATCAGCGAGGGAGCCCTGCCTACATCAGCCCAGACGTTCTCAGTGGTAGGCGATTCCTTCCTTCCTCAGTGGGAGTTCACAGCCCCTGTGCGTGTGGCCAGTTTTGTTTTATTTGTATGCTGCTCTTGTTACTGGACGAGAACTCTGTCTAGTCTTGTTCCCAGATGTAAGATGCTTCTAAGATCCTCTTACCGCCCGATATTAGAACTAGTCTGTTTTCCAGCCAGGCAGGGAGGGGAAGGGAAGAGTTTGTAATTCTTGGATTAAGCTACACCGGAACAATGCTCTCTGACTCTGAAATCAGCATGTCCACATGTGGAGTTGGTCAGGAATCCTCACGGATTCCATGTGTAGACAAGCTCTTGGGCTCTGTCTTAATTCTGTCCCACGGGGGATCTGTGCAGCTTAGTTGGGTGATGGGTGCACATTTTAGACAAGAACCAGGGCTCAGTCAGTGCTGACACCTCAGCAGTGTAGCACTTGCCCCATGCTGTGCTGTCGGATGTTACGCAGCTCCTTTTTGCTTAGTCTCTGGGTGCTGCCCTGGTGGAAATTAAAGATCTAACAGGCACTTTGTGCTGAGTAACGGACACTGCCAAAGTCCCAGCCTCTGACTCTGCAATAGCGAAGTAGTAGATGGTGGTTGCGTTCGACTAGGCAGTGACTGCACTAGTCACTATGGCTTTAAAGCGTTGAGGGTATCTGGCGCATAGCAGGATGTCAAGTTGGAATCCCAAGTCTGTGCTACTACAGCTGAACTGTTTGTTTCTGGAGAGAACGGGGGTCAGTGAGCCATGATGTTCAGTGTTGCTTCTGAAAGGCTTCGGAGTCAGCCCTGGCTGGTTCAAGGCCTGGCCCACGCTGGTGTTTGACAACTACCCTGAGAGCGCTTGACTTCTCTGTGTTTTGGCTTCTGCCTTTTTCTGCTAGGAGACCACCCTTGGTCTGTGGACTCTGTTGGACCCCTCTCAAAATAACAGTAAAAATGACTTTTTGTGTTCCAGGAGGCAGTAAAACCTGCAGAGACAGGCTCCTCTCTCTCTCACCATGGTCTGTGTTCTGCCTATCAGCAGGTACCTCTTAGTCCTGCCCAGAAGGCTCGGGTCTCTTCTCCCTGGCTCCGTCCTGCCTGGGTGGGGGCAGAGTCAGATCAGCGACAGCCGTGAGGTAGTCCACCCTGGAGTGTGCTTCTCATGGGTGCCTCACTGCATGTGTCCAGGCCATGACCCTGAGATACAGCAGGCTTCTGAAAATCTCAGGGGCATTTGATCTGCTTCCTTCCAGGGTCTCTTTTAAGGTCCTGTCATTATCTTATGTGACATCTGACATCTATAGCATTGTAGCAGGCCAGCATGTGAGAAGCGAGCCCTTTGTTGTTTGGTCAGCTGTAATCCAGGGGCATCATTTGCCATGGAGCTTGGCACTAGAATGTAGTGACTAGCTGCAGCAATGCCTGGCTGCTTCTTGACTCGGGTGTGGGGGGAGGGTTAAAGGGAGGAGAGGGTAGGAAGGTGGGCAGGATTTTTAATTTTGTTCATCTTATCCTCTCCCCTCTGTGCCTGGTACGGAGGAACCAAGCGAGCCTCCGGAAGGCAAAGCCCCATAGGTCTGTGTTACCCAGTATCTGTCCTAAGCCAGCAAACACCCAGGGCCTCTGTGCAGAGAGAATCTCAGGCCAGAACCTGCTGAGAGCTCTGCAGGCCTGTAAGCATGCCAGAGCCGCAGGTCTCTCCTGCTTCTCAAGGTATTGTGAGCTCCTGTGGCCAAATGGGTGGGGTGAGTTAAGTACATTTCAGGGCAGATAAACTGAGGCAGCTGCTCAGGTTGGAACTCCCTGCTGCTATCTCCAGCCCTCCTGCTTTGCCAAGGCTTCTCTTCACTCGTCAATGAGGTTCTGCAGTAATCTGGCCTGGGACCAGGCCCTGCCTGACCTTGTCACTCACTCATGGCTGCGTAGTGCTACTGGGAGCATTTCTTTTCTCTTCTGAAATCTCCATTGTTGCCAGATTTGGGATGACACATCTGTGGGCCCAGCCCTGCAAGGTTCTGGGCACCCTCCAGTCACATTGACTTCCCTGGAGGAGAGGATGCCAAGGGCCTTGCAGGATAGGGCCTTGTGTACTGGGACAACCCATAGCTGCAGCACTGATGGGAGACCTTCACAGGCAAAAGCGCTCTGTGGTTCTGGGATGCATCCCTCTGGCATGAGCACCTTCCGAGCCAGTCCTGTGGAAGGGAAGAGTCTGTGTGGAACCCTTCCATGCCCAGGCTCTACACACCCGGGAGACTCAGGCTGGACCCTCAGTAAGAATGCAGCTCGGGAACGACTCAGTCTGTGGCCAGAGTATCCTCTGAACCTGACAGCAGACAAGATCCAAGGCCATCAGATTTTTCCTTCCAAACTAGATGCTCATTTAGTTTCTAAGAGACTGTTCTTGGTGTGGTGGAGCCTCCTTGTGTCTGCATATCTAATATTCTGGGGCGAGGGGGAGCTAAAGAAGCAAGGATGATTATTCCTCATTTTAGGGCTCTTGAAGGAGCGGTCTCATGGCTGACAAAGTGTCACTGCAGAAGTCAGCAAGCAAGGAGGAGGGTGAGGTGCCTCTTGAGCTGCACAAAGCAAAGAATAATTAGTACTGATACCAAATGCTGCAGCGGTGACTCACTGGTGACTCAGAGGAAGTCGTTCCCTTAATCCTGTGCTGTGGTTCAGCAACAGGAGCTTAATATTCAACCCTCCTGCAAATTTTTATGTGCATGACTGATGAGGTGACTGACTGCAGGGATTCTAAAGCAGCAATTCCCTCTAGTGGATTCCAGCGTGCCATGGGGGCTGCCGTGGAGGGTTCCCAGGATGCTGAGGCATGGGCAAGAGGTTCTCTGAGCTGTGCCTCTTAATGTCAGACTTCAGCAACCATCTATTTCAGATCTCACCTAAGGGCTGAGTCATGTCAGCTCAGCTGGGTGCATCTGAGACATGTGTGAACAGCTTGGGAGTCTGCACCTCCACATGAATGGTCCTATACAGCCAGGCGATAGGGGCTGTATGGTAATAGCTTTCAGATTGGGGCTGACCTGGGTAGATGTTTTTCCAGTCCTTCCCATGCTTCTCATTGCAGGGATCTTTAGTCTTCTGTTGTTTCACTCTTGCCAACAATGAAATTCCTCTGAACCTTGTGAACCTGAGTTGGAGTAATACACACCCAGGAGTACTTTGCCCAATACTTAGAACACCTGGTGTGGTGGACAGTGATCATCAGTGCATGGCAGTGGGGTTGGGGAACAAAAGAAATGCCCCCAGGGCATCCCCAGTGTGGATGTAGGGGAAACAGGACTTCAGAGGAACCCCAGGTGGGTTCAAGATACTCATTCTCTCTGCTTCTGGACAAAGGAAGGGTTGTGTGAGCACTACCAGAATATGAACCTGCAGCTTCAGAGAGCAGGACGGGCCACATCCCAAGCCCCTGTGAAGTGCTGCATGGTGTCAGGCCATGAGAACTTGCAAATGTAATGAATCTCAAGGTCTTGTGGTAAATAAGTTTTCCCCTCAGTCTTCAGCTAGAGAATAGCTTGACTTCTTGCCCATCAGTGTGCGTCCCCGGAGGGGAGTTCGCATGCACAGTGCATGCACTGTCTTAATGGAGACTCCTTTGAAAGGTGGCTGGCTAGCTCAGGATCCAAAGGCTTATAATCATGTTGATCTAATGCCGAAAGAAGAACTTGCTTGGGAGACAGTTCCTGGGCTGCTTGCTGTGCCATACTGATGAGAGACCGAGGTCGCAGCATCACGTGACCTGCTTTTGTCCCTTCCTTTTTCCAGGTCGGCCGTATCGTGGGAAACCCAGCGATATGTGGGCGCTGGGCGTGGTGCTCTTCACCATGCTGTACGGCCAGTTTCCCTTCTATGACAGCATACCTCAGGAGCTCTTCCGCAAAATCAAGGCTGCCGAATACACCATCCCTGAGTGAGTGACCCAGCCCCCGGCGCGCCCAGCCCTTAGTGCATGCGTAGCAGTGGCCGTGGGAGCTCCAGTTAGCGAAAGGCGCTGGGTGCACGTGTCCCAGCATACTGTGGCCTACAAGGATGCAGGAGCTGTGCTCTGGCACCTTGTTCTAAGTGTGAGCAAGGCCCTAGCAGTGCTGCCCCCAGCTTGAACAAGCAAACATGGAAATAAAACCGAAGGAAATCAAGCCCAGTGGTTAATTTTGAGCTCTAGTGAATCAGAGCACAGCCCTTGCGCTGCATGTGCTGCCCTGCTCTCCTGTCCCCTACCCCACACCAGGCCCCGGCTGTTCCTCCCATGTTCAGCAATCTCTGGGCTGTGTAACTATCACAGCCTCTATCTTGCTCTGACGGCACGTTTCTCTGGCAGAGATGGGCGGGTTTCTGAAAACACTGTGTGTTTGATCCGAAAACTGCTAGTGTTGGATCCGCAGCAGCGTCTCACGGCCTCCGAAGTACTGGAATCCCTCAGCTCCATCATAGCATCATGGTGAGTGCTTCTAGCTTCAGGAGGATAGGGGGGTTGTGCTTCCTGGAGGGTCAGGTGTACCTCACTTGTGCTTCAGGAATATGTTGCTCTTGAGACTTTGGCAGCCCACGGCTTGTAACCAGTGATATGAAGTCCAACTAGGTAACACCAGGCATGAGCCCTGGAAAAGGGCACAGAGTAGATGTTTCTGTTCTAAATTTGAGCATTTAATTGGGGGGTGGGGAGGACAGGGATGGATAAATCTGACTCCAGAACTGTGCACTTACTGAGCAAGAGGAAGCTCCTCTCTCAGCCCCTAGCCAAGGGTGCATTCCAGCAACAGTTCCCTGTCCCCTCCCCCCACAGTCTATTTGAATTCTCCCCGTGTGATTCCCCAGCTGTGCAGTGCAGTCTGTTGCAGAATGCCCCCAAGCCCAGAGCTAGAGTGGGCACCCTGTGAGTCAGCAGCAGACCCAGCAATTTTTGGAACATGGGCTATTTTCATTTCTGCCTAAACAAAGTGGTAAGATTGCTACATCCTGCTTAGATCACTGGCAAAAACCAAGAGAGTGAAGTAGCGTCTTCCGTGGCTGTGGTGTGCGAGGCACCTAGAGAGACTCGTGCACTAGAGATGCCTGGTTAGCTGGAGCTCCAGTGAGCGCACAGGTGCTGTGTGGCAGGTGGGACAGACCCTGTCCGTGTGTTTAGTGACTCTGGTGTGTCTGTGCCATAAGCAGCAAAGAATCCTGTGGCACCTTATAGACTAACAGACATTTTGGAGCATGAGCTTTTGTGGGTGAATACCCACTTCGTCAGATGCATGTAGTGGAAATTTCCAGGGGCAGGTGTATATATGCAAGCAAGCTAGAGATAACTAGGTTAG